>NW_016107546.1:2947228-2958343 GCF_001604975.1 Cebus imitator | reverse complement strand
CCGTGCCCGGCTTTTTTTTTTTTTGAGAAGGAGTCTTTCTCTGTTGCGCAGGTTAGAGTGCAGTGGCACGATCTAGGCTCACTGCAACCTCCGCCTCCTGGGTTCAAGCGATTCTCCTGCCCCAGCCTCCCGAGTAGCTGGGATTCATGTGTGCACAACCATGCCCAGCTAATTTGTATTTTTAGTAGAAACGGTGTTTCACCGTGTTGGCCAGGCTGATCTCAAACTCCTGACCTCTTGATCCACCCACCTTGGCCTCCCAAAGAGCTGGGATTACTGGCGTGAGCCTCCAGGACCAGCTGGCATCTTGATCTTTAAGAACATTCTTTGTCACTAAATTTACCAAATTTGGAACGACCTACTCTTGAACTGCTCATTATATGAGAAAATAAGTCATTCTTATTTAGGTCAATTTTAGTTGAATTTTTATTTTATTATTTTATTTTATTTTTGAGATGGAGTCTTACTCTGTTGCCCAGGCCGGAGTGCAGCAGTGTGATCTCGGCTCACTGCAACCTCCACCTCCCAGGTTTAAGCAACGCTCCTGCCTCAGCCTCCTGAGTAGCTGAGGTTACAGGCTCCTGCCACCACACCCGGCCAATTTTTGTATTTAGTAGAGACAGGGTTTCACCGTGTTGGCCAGCCGGTATTGATCTCCTGACCTCAAGTGATCTGCCCACCTTGGCTTCCCAAAGTGCTGGGATTAGAGGTGTGAGCTGCCGCACCCGGCCTAGTTGGATATTTTATTACTTGCAGCCAGAAGCATTCTTACTCAATTTGAATCCCTTCTCTTATGTTTATGGCATCCCCTCCCTTAAATAGCAGAGCATATTTCTGGTAGCAAAAATAATTATACCAATTGCTCACTTTCTGAGCTTCCTATGCAGTTCAGAATGGGTGTACCATGTAAGCTCCACCAATCATATGCACCCATGACAAACTGTGCTTCAGAAGCTCATAGTATAGGAACAGAGGTGGTACCCACTGCGTGCTAGTTAAGGAGCCAGGAGCTATGTCCAGTTTCCACAGGCAGTGGTGACAGCGGCTCTGGCTGCCACTGCGGCTGGAATCTGGTGACATCCAATGTTAGGAGTGCCACTAGTGTTGGCATGCCTTGCAGCATCAGTGGTGGCATTATTTGGAGTGGGTGGGGGAGGAATTTCCTGGGTGCGTTACTTCCAAACCTGGCTGTCCATCCTGCCAAGAGAGTTTTTGGCCTTCTCAATGTCCTTTTCATCAATTCCTATCTTGCTTAAAATAGCAAAATTGGTTTCTGTTGCTACAATTAAGAATCTTCACTGATAACTCACATCCAATGGCAACTATAGATGACAGCGTCTGAAAGAAGTCTTTTATTTGCAAACTGCTCACTTGTCATTTCTTCTGAGTACATAAACAGATACATCTCTAAGTCCTAGTGTGTAAACAGTTGGGACATTTTTACTTTTATTGATTTGGATTTCCATGGTGAGGAAGGTATAAACTCAACAAAATGGTTAAAAGAATCCTCCAAAAATGCACATGCGACAATATTTTCTACTTCCTGGAAGGAAACAGGAGTTCAGCCTGTGCCTTCTTTGTGGTTGCTCAGAGTGTCTACAGTGATCCAGTTACCGTGGTAAGAGCTTCCTTTTCAAAGCACGGTGGAGTCAGCCCATTCAGAACGAGTTCCAGCAGGCATGTGATTCTTTCCTGCTTCCACAAACACCAACTTCATTGTAGGCTCCATGTATTGTTGCCTTCTTCCTGAGACCCTGGGGTGTGGCCAGCCAAGTGGGTTTTGATAACAGCTGTTTCTCTCCTGATTCTTTTTTGATTCCTTTGACAGATGAGGCTGGGAGTGAAGACTCACGTCACATGGAGAAGTGATGTGAGAGCCAGGAGTAGAACTAAACCTCCTGGAAGATTCTTAAACTATTTAGGCTTAGATGGCTGACACTGACCCTTTAGCTATTCAGTAGTCTGTAGACTAAAATCCTGCCATAGGTAGGCTGACTTGCCTCCGATCTTAATATCAGCTATTCTTCTCATCCTCAACCCCTTTCTTTTTCAGCTAGTCAATCATAATAATAATAATCACCTTTAATAAATACATACTATCAAGTTCCCACAAACTATATGCTTTCTATACATTATATCATTTAATCCTCCTATCTCCTCTGCTAGGTAGGTATTATTACCCCCATTTTACAGATGAGAAAACCGAGATGCAGAGGGGTTAAGAAATATACACAAGGTTGCTTTGAGAAGTTGACATTATTAGTGGTCTTCTATGTCCATGATTTATGTCCCACACAGACTCTTTGGAAGCAGGAACCAAGTAACATTGATCATTCTAACACCGACAGTGTTAGCATGCCCTGATTTGTATCATTTGCCTATTTCCAGTGTGTAAATACTCCCATCAGAACACATTTCAAGCTACCAGTGTGAAGTCACTGGGAGCAGATGTGCACCATGGGCTCCTACAAGCCGCGAAAGTCAGCTATGGCACCTTGTCCACCCCTGAGATACACATAGACACCTAAGGGGTCTAGCCTCAAACTCTGCTTGTCTGTTTACGTGGGATTTTGTCCCTATTGTTCTCTAATCGTTGTTAAAAGCACAGTGCCCTGGAAGAGTCTGCTACTGAGGGTGGTGGATATTTCACCCAAATCTTACTCTGTGCCCTCTCAGGGTAGGACACCCAAGCTTTGTACCAGTCACAAAGGACACACACCCCTCCACACGAGGTGATGTTTAGGCAGAGGGAAGCTGTGTGACCCGTGGTATCCCTTCTAAATAAAAGCAAAACAGTTAAAACAAAGCCTTTTTGCTGTGATTTGGAGTAATAAGGTGAGGAATTTCTTCTAAGAATGATTAACCACAAAGGCATGCAAAATATGTCTGACCGAACACAAGGTTTAATGATATTGTATTCTTCCTGCCAACGACAGACCTTTTCATCATTCTCTTATGTCTGAGATGCTCTTGTTTAAACAAAACAAAACTCCTCTTGTTTAAGATCTGATCACACTTACCACGATTACCCTCACGAACAGGAAGGGATGCTTTAAAATGCTTACAGTAAGAGATGCTGAATTCTGCGTTTCTAAAACAAGTGTGCTTAGAACAATAAGTAAATATGTACATTGTGTGGTTAAGAGGGAAATGGATTTCTAATTCTTAGAAAATCTCCAAAGAGTTCCAAATCTCTCTCTCTCTCTCTCTTTTGTTTTTTAGATGGAATCTTGCTCTGTAACCCAGGCTAGAGTGCAATGGTGCAATCTCAGCTCACTGCAACCTCCACCTCCTGGGTTCAAGTGATTCTCCTGCCTCAGCCTCCTGAGTAGCTGGGATTACAGGTACCCACCAATGTGCCCACCTAATTTTTTTTTGTATTTTTAGTAGAGATGGGGTTTCACCATCTTGGCCAGGCTGATCTTGAACTCCTGACCTCGTGATCCACCCACCTCGGCCTCCCAAAGTGCTGGGATTACAGGCATGAGCCACGGAGCCAGGCCCCAAGTCTCTTACGTTAATGAAATTGGAATAATATTTGGCAGCTCAGTAATACAATGACATCATAGATATTCACGCTTAGATTAGGGACCTGATTCATTATTTCAACAAAATTGTATTGAATGTCTCTTAGGTGCAAGACACTCTGTAAGGGTCTGGTTATACAAAGAAGAGAAGAACTCAGGCCAATGACTAGAGATGACGTGGCTGAGGGATGCTTCCAGGGGTTAGCAAACCACAGCCTGAGGGTACCACCCAGCCACAGCCTGGGATTTGCTGGAGTGTGGCCACACCCACCATTTACACATCTGCTGTGGCTGCTTCAACTCCTGCCCAGTTGAGTAGCAGCCGGGACAGAGGCTGCTTATCCCCAAAGTCTGTAATGCTTATTGGTCCTTAAGAGAAAGAGTTTTCCAGCCTCTGGTCTGAGGAGAGAGAATGTAAGCCCAGATTATGGTGCTATTGGGAACAAAGATGAGGAGGAGACAGAGCGGGGTGAATGGGGCCGGAGGGGAGAGCCCTCTGCTTCAGGCCATTTCCTTCCCACCTGGCAGGCCCTGACTGCACAGCACGCCCAGCATTTCCTGGTGCCCCATAGAGCAAACTATTTATATGTTTCTCAAAAAAATCCCTTTATTTAATGTGAATTTTTTTCCCCAGAGGACTTCGGACGGTAAGTCTAAAATGAACGCCTCTTTTTTTTAAATTAGCAGTTTATTGGAATATTGTCAACTGCTTTATCTCATGCTGCCATAGCAATCAAGGGGAGGCCAGCCACTTACAGAAAACAGAGCAATATTGAACTTGGTAAGTTAAAACCTGTAATAGTGTTTTTCATTATCATTATCATGACTGTGCTAATCCAAAATAAGGCACTATCAGATAATTAATCTTTCATAGATAAAAATTTAATAAAGCAGTAGTGACGTCACTTGACGGTAAATCTTTGCTTTATTTCTTTATCTTAATTAAAGAAATAACAATGGGTTAGGCTAAAGGCAGGTAAGTGAGTCTGCTAGGGGAAAGGTGACCTTGAGGACTTGTTAACTGTTCATCTGCTCTTTAACTCACACAAAGGTCACAAATGTTACACCCTTCGTGAATTATGCCTCATGAAATCATCAGTGCCAAACAACCTTATTAATGATGATTTGACCCAAACATGATGGAGGCCCTCTGGGTGTGGGCACTGCTGTGCCCATGCCCTGCCCTGGGGTGGCAGAAATACCAGCAAGACCAGGCTCTGCCCTTTAAAGAGCTCACAAACCAGCGAGAGAGGACAGAGCGTTCCGGTGGGTCACAAGAAGTCAAATGTGATCTGTTTTTAGCAGAGGTGGAACCATCCTGACGGCTAGCCCTCTGTCTTCCCAACACGTCTTCCCATTTCTGTTAATAGCGCCAACACCCTCCTCCTGCCTCCCTGGCCCTGCCCCCACTGAGCGATGTCAATGGAAGCTGCAGCCAAACACAGAACACTTCCCCTTCCAGGCCCCACTCTGACGCCTCCTTCCTGCCCGGGGCTCCTTGGTGAATGAAGTTTGATCCCTGCTTCCTGGCATCCCTGCCCTTCCCACTGTTTGGCTTCAAGCACATAAAGTGTCCGTAGTTGCATAAACTCATTTGAAGTTTCTGGCCCTTGCAGAAAAATCCTGACAAATAAGAATGTGGTCAAGAAAGCCCAGGAGATGGAGTGGTTATTTCCAGCGGGGGGCACTGTACGGGGTTTCTGCAGACAGAGGTGGGAGGGCACGCCAGGCAGCAGGTACTGCCGATGCACAGGCCGGGCAGGGTATGGCAGATTCCGGGAACAAGGCCACAGCTGATGCAATTGGATCTATTTTGGGAGAGAGGTGGTGGCTGCAGAGGAAGAGGAAAAAGAAGCACAACTTAAAAGCCAGAATAGGCTAGGTGTGGTGGCTCATGCCTGTAATCTCAGCATTTTGGGAGGCTGAGGTGGGTGAATCACCTGAGGTCAGGAGTTTGAGACCAGCCTGGCCAACATGGTGAAACCTCATCTCTACTAAAAATACAAAAATTAGCCAGGCATGGTGGCAGGCGCCTGTAATCCCAGCTACTCAGGAGGCTGAGACAGGAGAATCACTTGAGCCTGGTGTTATAGTGAACCCTAAGATTTTCTTCAAAGAATCAGTATGTCAGTATGTTCAGCTCTCTTATTCTTTAATTCTCTATTTTAAAGTCTAACATCCTTGTAATTCCAGTAAACAACCTTCTCCACGGGTTCTAATCAGTAGTTCACATCTGTTCCCCTGGCCCCTGGTTCCATCCTGACTTATCCTGGTCACCTGCTCCAGTCACCTTTTTTGACCTAGGTCTCCCCTGGCTACCTGCTCTGACCTGCCTGTAACTGTCCTTCCTGCCAAAACACCCACCCTGCCACTCCAGCTCAGATCCCTGCTCTCTTTAAAATAGCAATCAGGATTAGTCTAGCTTGTGCGGTCTAACCCTAGCCAATAGGGGAACAACACAGCAGTAGGGATGACCCCCATCAGGCATAAGTACTCCTTCCCCACTTGTCCAAGTGTGCGGCCACCATTGCTCCATCTGTGCGCCTCACCCTTCTATAGAAGTAAACTGCCTTGCTGAGAGGATTTATCTTTGAATGCTATTTCTTTTGCAGCATGGAAATTTTACTTATAACACCAGGAGGATCACGCCACTGTACTCCAGCCTGGGCAACAAAGAGTGAAACTCTGTCTCAAAAAACAAAAAAACAGCCAGAATATCTCTGAGGAACTTCAAACGCAAGTGAGGAGTTCCCAAAGTCAGGGGTCAGGATTGCCATCATTTTAGCCTTCCTTGGGTAGAAATTATCCTTTGAGCAAGTGGCAATCTTAGGGCAGCATTAGAGAGCAGAATGCCACTTCCAGCTGGTCTTTCTCATTTCTGACCTCTCACTTCTTGGTATCTCTGTAAGTAGGGCTTGCTTACCTGTTCCTGATTGCCAGTGTCAATAACAAGATATCTGGAAGGAATAAGCTGTTCAACATCCACTCTCCTCTGAAATACAGTATTTTGTTTGGGTTTTAATTTGCCTGTGGCTGCTGCTAACAAGTTTTAAAAGTATATTCCATCCGGGTGGGGTGGCTTATGCCTGTAATCCCAGCACTTTGGGAGGCTGAGGTGAGTGGATCACCTGAGGTCAGGAGTTCGAGATCAGCCTGACCAATATGGTGAAACCCTGTCTTTAAAAAAAAAAAAAAAAAAAAGTATATTCTAGGTCTGGCCCTTGGAGTATAGAAACTACACATGAAAGCCACACACACACACACATGTGCACTGCTCACACACAAATGCGCTCCATCCCTAAATGTGAAGACCTCTCAGATCTCTGAAAGGAATGAATGGTCTCTGTCTTTGTTAAAGCAGGGGATCTTAGTAAAAAGTAGCACATAATTTTTGAAGGCAGCTTCTGAAAATCTGAGCCTCCTATACATGGCTCCAACAAAATATAGAAATGGGGAGCACACACAGGACCTCTCTGCACTGTTTTTGCATCTTCCCTGAGTCTATAATTACTTTCTATAATTTAAAAAATAAAAGTTTATAAAATGGAGCAGAGTCTGCGGTTAAATACATATGGGAACTGCTGGGCACTGTATCATCTGCTAGAGATCCACAAACCACACAACCATTTCATCGGTTCTGAGAGGTCCTGCAGCAAAATAAAAAGAGTCTTTACCGGGGGTGACAACTTAGTATCCCCTTTTAAATATTTAGCCACACCCTGCAGAGTCAAATTGTTTGTTGCCTCAAAGAGGTCAGTCTTTTTATTTTTTTGTTTGTTTGTTGAGATGGAGTTTTGCTCTTGTTGTCCGGGCTAGAGTGCAATGGCGTGTTCTCGGCTCATCGCAACCTCCGCCTCCCAGGTTTAAGTGATTCTCCTGCCTCAGCCTCCCAAGTAGCTGAGATTACAGGCACGAGCCACCACACCCGGCTAATTTTGTATTTTTAGTAGAGACAAGGTTTCTCCATGTTGGTCAGGTTGGTCTCGAACTCCTAACCTCAAGTGATCCGCCTGCCTCAGCCTCCCAAAGTGCTGGGATTACGGGCATGAGCCACCACGCCTGGCCAAGAGGTCAGTTTTTGAGAGACCAAAAACAAAGTCTGGAGAGGCCATGGGCAGAGATTAGAATTTATGCAAGGGTTCTTGGCTGCCTCTCCCGGGAAGTATGTTTAGATCCTGCCATCCCTGTAATGTGCCGGGTAGGGAACCTCCACAGACTCAGACACCTAGAATTCCTCCCCATTACAAACGATGCTGTCTGCAAGGCCTGCAAACGCTGGTCTGCGCTATCCTGGAGGACACACGGGTGTCAGTGAGCCTGGCCCAGGTGCAGGACAGTGAGGAGGCCAGAATGACCAGGGCAGAGAGGGCAACACACTGGGAAAGTGATGGAAATGGGAATCAGACCAGCACTAATTGTGTACGTAGGCAGTGAGGCACTTGCTGGAATATGACAGCTGTTGGCCTTAAGAAGCCTAATTGACATCTAATTGGTTGGAAATATTGGGACAGATTAAACCAAGACACAATCAACTGTATTACAAAGAAGACTATGAATGCCCTGTTAGAGCCCTAATATGCCACAAGGATGCAAAGAGAGGAGTCAGAATTGCTTGGGGCAGAACTATCCTAAGAGGTTCCTTGGAGGAAGTGGTGTTAAGGAGGGTCTTGAGAAACGAGTAGACATTCAAAGGCAATGTCTATTATTATATCAGCTCAGAGTACTACCAACTGCAAGGAATGGAAACCCCAACTGGCAGGGCTCACCCAATTAACCATTCATGCTATTTGACTGTCTCATATGAAGTCTGGAAGTCAATGGACAGATATTAAAAATAGGCTAAGAGATCAAAAGCCCAGCCAAAAGACCATGTTCTATGCAACTCCATTTATATGCCATTCTAGAAAAGGCAAAGCAGGCTGGTTTTGGTGGCTCACGCCTGTAATCTCATCACTTTGGGAGGCCAAGGCAGGCAGATCATCTGAGGTCGGGAGTTCGAGACCAGCCTGACCAACATGGAGAAACCCTGTCTCTACTAAAAATACAAAATTAGCCAGGCGTGGTGTCACATGCCTGTAATCCCAGCTACTTGGGAGGCTGAGGCAGGAGAATTACTTGAACCCAGGAGGCGGAGGTTGCAGGGAGCTGAGATCATGCCATTGCACTCCAGCCTGAGCGACAAGAGCAAAACTCCATCTCAAAAAAAAAAAAAAAAGAAAAGGCAAAGCGATAGTAACAGATAATAGCAGTGGTTGCTAGGGCCTGGCAAGGCGTAGTAGTGGAATGACTACAAAGGGGCACAGGGGACTTTCTGGGGTGATAGAAACTGCAAAAGAAAAGAAACCTTCCATCCGAGGAACATTGAGCCCCTTTAAATTGCCAGGTCCAGAGAGACATTGAAATGTGATGGCAGCCCCGTCTCACGCCCTGCTTGAGCTAAGGAATCATTTCGAAACTGCCTGCTACATGCGCCCTATCTAGACTGACTGACGCCAAATAGCCATCAGCTAACCTAACAATGCCATATGCTGGACATGCCCTATAGTGCAACAATGCGTAGTCAATCACTAATCAATGCTATTTCTGTAAACCAATGAGAATTTTTGACAGACAACTTTGGTAATTGCCCCCTTTCCCGATTCATCCTTTTTTTAAGATGAAAACAATAGCAAAACTCCAGCCTCTCCTGTGTTCTCTGGGGCCCTTCTTAGTGTGTCCTGGGCTGCAGTCCTCAACCTTGGCCCAGAGAAACTCTGCATTAATTTTGCCTCAATTTCTTTCTTTAGGTCAATAAAATATTCTATACCTTGGTTGTGATGGTGGTGGTATCACAATTCATCTGCCAAATCTATAGAACTGTACCTTTAAAATAGGGTAAATTTTTATATATCTCAATAAACCTATTTTTAATTACAAAAGAATATATATTCATTGTAAAAAAAGAAAATAAAATAAAAATACAAAAAGCCCAAAAGAGGAACATTAGAATCCCCCCTTAGGTTGAGGTCTCTATCCTTTCAGTGTTTGCTATAATCTAATTGGGATTATGCTGTCTGTGTTTTAAAATCTTTTTCTAAAACTTAAGTTTTAGTGTCTTGGGAGTATTCCATCACATGAATATACCAAAAGTTACTTAACCAGTCCCCATTTTGAGGGAATTCATCATTTCCATTTTTTTTTCTGATATAAATAATCCTCTGCTGCATCAGTACCCATAAGATTAGGGTATCGTGCATAGACCCATAATGTTCTCTAGCTGGTGTATTTGGTGAAAAGGGGTGAACACTTTCAGGACTCTTCTGGGTTGTTTTTTGAGACAGAGTCTTGCTGTGTTGCCCAGGCTGGAGTTACATGATCTTGGCTCACTGCAACCTCTGCTTCCCAGGTTCAAGTGATTCTCATATTTTAGCCTCACTTGTAGCTGGGATTACAGGTGTGTGCCATTGTGCTTGGCTAATTGTTGTAGTTTTAGTAGTAACGGGGGGGGGGGGGTTCACCATGTTGCCCAGGCTGGTCTCAAACTCTTGACCTCAGGTGATCTGCCCATCTCAGCCTCCCAAAATGCTAGGATTACAGGCATGAACCACTGCACCTGGCACTTTTAGTGATTGAGACACACACGTCTTGGCACACATGAGTGTCATATTCATCCCTCTTGGGAGATTCTATTTTTAAGTCGTTGCAACTCAGGTGAAGCTACGTCTCAGGAATGCAGTAGCTGGGCAAGCTGTGGAATGTTATGTGAGGACTACGTCCAAGCTTCTTGACAGTTTCCCAAACTGCTTCTAAAGGCAATTTCAGAAGGAGGGATCTTCAGGGTCACTCTGAACAATCAACAAACTAGGTACACAGCCTTACAAGACCTCTTTGAAAAGCAGTTCTCATGTAGACAGAGAAATGTCACACATTTGCTCTGTGGGAGAGGAAAAAAATAATTTTCTCTCTGCCATTCGGAGTCTTAGCTGGGATGGACTCCTGTATTAAAAGACAGGTTAACAAGAGAAAAGTAAGCAGAAGCTTACTAACATGTATGTCTCATATGCACAGGGGGATACTTGGAGACAGGAGTAACTCTCAAAGAGGTGGCTTAAAGTTCAGGCTGAAATACCAACTTCAGCTGAAACCAAGTGAGAAGGGTGTAGGATGCACACAGTGGCTTATGTCTGTAATCCCAGCACTTTGAGAGGCCAAGGCGGGTGGATCATCTGAAGTCGGGAGTTCAAGACCAGTCTGACCAACATGGAGAAACCCCTGTCTCTACTAAAAATGCAAAATTAGCCGGGTGTGGTGGTGCATGCCTATAATCCCAGCTACTTAGGAGGCTGAGGCAGGAGAATCACTTGAGCCTGGGAGGCAGAGGTTGCAGTGAGCCAAGATCGTGCCATTGCACTCCAGCCTGGGCAACAAGAGCAAAACTCCATCTCAAAAAAAAAAAAAAAAAGAAAAGAAAAAAATTAAAAAAAAAAAAATCAAAAAAAAAAAAAAAAAAAAAAAAAAAAAAAAAAAAAAAGAAAAGGCAAAGCGATAGTAACAGATAATAGCAGTGGTTGCTAGGGCCTGGCAAGGCGTAGTAGTGGAATGACTACAA
>NW_016107546.1:2920669-2946413 GCF_001604975.1 Cebus imitator | reverse complement strand
TTGAGATGGAGTCTTGCTCTTGTCGTCCAGACGGGAGTGCAATGGCACGATCTCAGCTCGCTGCAACCTCTGGCTCCCAGGTTCAAGCGATTCTCCTGCCTCAGCCTCCTGAGTGGCGGGGATTACAGGTGCCCACCACCACGCCCAGCTAATTTTTGTATTTTTAGCAGAGACAGGGTTTCACCATGTTGGCCAGGCTGGTCTCGAACACCTGAGCTTGCAATCCACCCGCCTCAGCCTCCCAAAGTGCTGGGATTACAGGCATGAGCCAGTGTGCCCGGCCCCTGGGAGTTTTAAATTCCTGTGCGTCAGCCCCCAGGTGAGCTGTTTCAGGGCAGGGCTGCTCTACCCGGAACTTGGATTCATTTCCTGTGGCTGCTGTGACACATTACTACCAACTTGGGTGCCTTAAAACAACAGAAATTTCTTGTCGGGTACTTCTTGCTGCGAAAAGTCTAAACTCAGGGTGCCGGCAGGGCTGAGCGCCCTCTGCAGGCTCTGAGGAAGGGTCTGCCTGGGGATGTCTCCTGGCTGCTGGCGCTGCTGGGGCTGCTGCCAGTCCCTGGTGCTCCTTGGCTTGCAGTTTCCTCGTTCCAGTCTCTGCCTCCGTCTTCACAGGCTGCCTTTCCTCTGGCCGCGTCTACCTCTGTCTCTTCCCTTCATGTAAGGACATCCATTGGTCATATTGGATTAAGGGTCTACCTGACTCTAGTGTGACCTTAACTTGATCACATTGTCAAAAACTTTATTTCCAAAGGAAGCCGTATTCACAGAGGCCAGGGATTAGGACTTCAACCTACCCTTTTAGAGAGACACCATCCAACCCACAGTAATAACTTTACTTTGTCTCAGCTAAGCCAGCTTCTCACAATTACTGTTCATAGCCAAGAAACTTCATCATAAAACACACATGAAATATCAGCCTCTTGATGGATTGTGAAAATCATTCAATCTTAGCTGGGGGCAGTTTTCTCTTTGGGGGCATTTAGCAATATCTGAAGACATTTTTGGTTGCCGTGATTGATTGGGGGTGGTCATGGTGCTACTAGCTCTAACACGCTCACCATCCTATAATGCCCAGGACAGCACCCACAACATGGATGCATGTAGTCCAAAGTGTCGACAGTACTGCGCTGAAGAAACCGATGTAACTCACACATCCCCTATTGGTTAGTGCTTCAACATGTCTTGTAGGGGGACACCGTTCAATCTATAATAGATCTCCCATTTAGTTTTATTCTGGCCTTACCCCAAGTTAGACATCTGAATCATTACAGTGATGATAAATGATTGCTCAAATGCAAGGCAGTTTTACTTGGGGGCATAGATGAAAACTAGATGTAACAGAACATGGGAAGCCTCTATTTTATTTTATTTATTAATTTTTTTTGAGAAGGAGTCTTGCTCTGTTGCCCAGGCTGGAGTACAATGGCATGATCTTGGCTCACTGCAGCCTCTGCTTCCTGGGTTCAAGCAATTCTCCTGCCTCAGCCTCTTGAGTAGCTAGGATTACAGGAACGTGCCACCACGCCTGGATAGTTTTTTATATTTTGTGGTAGAGACAGGGTTTCACCATGTTGACCAGGCTGGTCTTGAACTCCTGATCTTAAGTGATCTGCCTTCCTCAGCCTTTCAAAGGCCTGAGCCACTGCGCCCAGCCTGAATATTGAATCTTAATCACTGATTTCTATGAACCCCTGCAGCAAACAAAAAAACTAACAGTGCTGGAAGCAGATGTGTAGAAAAGGTCCAATACCGTGTTGCATAATTAGGGAAATGCCACTTGATTAGAAAAAAATGCCATGTTCCGTGAAATTGAGGACTGTATCTGTCTGTTCACAGCACTATTACCAGCACTTGGAGTGGAGACTGGCACACAGTAGGTGCTCAATCAATACTTTTTGGATGAATTACAGTCTCAGGGAGGAATTTTGAGGAAAATACTTACCTCAGAGGCCTCGCCCCTTACTACCTAAAACGGAAATGACTCCAGCTCCCTTTCCGGGATGTCATGGAAGTGGTGTTTACGAGTGTGAATTGCTGGGTGTGTAGATTACAGAGCAGAAGCGTGCGTGTGTATGAAGACTACAAAGTGTTACTCAGATCACACGTAAACATACACATAATTATACAGTGCTCACCTCTGCTAATCTCCTAAGATGATAGTGAAGAGGGCACAGGTTAAAAATGGGAATTCTAAGCAGAGGGGCCCAACAGTGGCCAGAGGCAAACGATCTGTAGAAGTAAGAAAGTCTGTTTGTGAAGCCAGGACCGGGGGAGCAGGCCGGAGCTCAGGAGGCTCCACAGCCACGGTGGGAGCCAGAGTCGCCCTTCTGGCCACGCCATCTGTCTTCCAACTCTAGCCTGGTCTGGAATCCCTCTCCTCCACAGCACACGCCTCGGGGAGGCCGTCTCCTTTCTTTCTGCCAGCCCCCTTTATGTTCTTAACTCAAAAGGCAGTGGAAGGATAAGACGAAGGTCCTAAAAGAGACCCAGGGAACTTGGAAGCCTTGGACTTTGTTTTCAGTAATTCTTAGTTGACCTTGGGTAAATCTGTCTGCAACAAAGTCCAACACAGCAGAGATAAGGAACTTTCCCACTGTGTCAGGCAGGGCCTTTATGCGCTGGGTGTTTCAAAGCAGGGCTGGGACAATTCCTGGCAACGAATGCAGGGGACCATTCTGCCTCTCACAGCCTGTCCAGCGGTGCCCACTTGCTCCTCAGGCCCCTGGTGCTAATGCTGGCAAATGCCAGCTTTCCCAACACCCACCCTCTTCCCTTCTGTCATGTCCAAAGTGTCTGACCCAAAGACTCACCTCCCCTGGAGTTCAGGAAGACTCTGCTCTAGGGACACAGCTGACCTACGGCCCAGGCAGCAGCAGCCGACTGAATCACGTGTCCTCTGGGCTGCAGTCCCTGCCTCAGAGGCTTCCTTGGAATCTCACCCTCCCAAGGGAGTCCCATCCCTTAGACTCAGCAGGTCTCTAAAAACAGGGGCCGAAGCATATTAAAGTTTTGCTACAAGTAGTAATAACGACAATAAATGTACCCCTAATCATGGGCCTACCACTGTTCTAGGAACTTCACACACATAAATCCATGTCATCATCCCAGTAACCCTGAGACAGGCTCTATCGGCGGCCCTGCTTTCCCTTTGTGGAAACTGAGGCAGATGTCAACTAAAGCGCAACTTGACTCAGCTAGCAATTAAATACTAAAAAGATAGTAGAGGAAAGATAATTAGTAAAAAGATAGATTAAATACATGTTTGTGGGTTTGTTTGAAAAGTTAATCTTCCATTTATGATAGTGTTTCTACAGAAAACGCTTTTGAATTTCAAACAATTACTTCCTAAAAAACTTTGAACGAAAGTCAAGCCTAGGCCTTCATACCCATATTTTAATAGTGGTGATTTGGGCTTTGTAGAACATTGGCAGGAAGAAAGACCCTTCCTTCTGCTCTCCAACTCCTACCACACAGCTGCCACCTCCTCCCACACCTCCTTCCCTGTCTCCCCTACCCCACAGTCTGGACACACTTTCATTACAAAGTACTTGAACTTCTGTTTTTTTCTTTTCTTGAGATGGAGTCTCACTCTGTCGCCTAGGCTATAGTGCAGTGGCACGATCTTGTCTCACTTCAACCTCCACCTCCTGGGTTTAAGCAATTCTCCTGCCTCAGCCTCCCAAGTAGCTGGGACTACAGGCACACATTACCACGCCTGGCTAATTTTTGTATTTTTTTTAGTAGCGATGGGGTTTCACCATGTTGGCCAGGCTGGTTTCAAACTCATGACCTCAGGTGATCCACCCCCACGACCTCCCAAAGTGCTGGGATTACAGGCGTGAGCCACCGCTCACTCAGATGCATCTTTGCAAGAGCAGATCTTAATGGAAGAAATTACCATAAAAATATCCCTAAAGTTTGCTCAAATGATGAAGTAAGAATTACTCAATTTTTTTTTTTTTTTTTTACAATAACAAGAAAGTCTGGAAGCCACAGCATCTCCTTAGGAGTTACAAGTAGAAGAAATGAAAGCTTGGAGAGGGAAGCCAATGGCAGGATCCCAGGTGGGCGAGGAGGGCGGAGGTGGATGAAAATTGAATACAAACGTGTCCAGTAGCAAGTGGGAGTGGGCAGCCTGAGCCAGGAATTCCCAAAAGGGTGAGGGAGTTGTACAGAAATGAGTGAAGGCCAGAACCCAGTCACTGGGTCAGATTATAGTACTGTCTTCCTGTATTAGAGAGTGTGACTCATTATTTTCAAAGGAATGGATGGAAGAGGCCATCCTTCCACACATCTGGGACCCTTATGGTAAAGAAGGGGTTGGACATCACTCTTTGAGCCCTTTCAGCTTAGAGTCTGTGAGTCAGAAGAGTTTGTCCAATGAGCAGAGACACTAGAACCGAGCCACATACAAACATGTTTTAATAGTGTTGAAAGAATGTATTGCTTGCATATTGTGGCTGCAAAGTCACAATACAACTCCAAAAGACAAACAATTTAGCAGAGTCATGAAAAAGCAAGTGAGCCTGCTGTGGGATTGGCAGTGCATTGAGAAGACCAGCTTCGTGGGCTCTGGGAGGAGGAAGAGCTCAGCAGACAGGGCAGACGGCAGCGTCTATTCAGCACCATGCTATATGGGGCTGAGCAGAATGGCTGACGCTGTGTGTCTGGGTGTGCATGTGTGCGTGTGAGTATGTGAGTGTGCATGCACATGAGCCTGCTGCAGTTACTCACTACAGTGCTTGTTTTCGCCAAGTCCTCAGCTCCCGAGTTGGTGTCTGTGAAGCTGGTATGGTCTGCAGATGAGTTTTCCCTGTTTGGGCTCCTGGAGGCCCCAGCTGTGCCAAGCTGGGGTATGGCCACGGGTGACAAAGCAGGGAAGCATGTGTCCAGCTGGGTGTGCCTCTCTGGGCAGCTGCAGAGAGAAATAATAGGCTTCTTTGCCTGCAGGGCAAGACCCTTGTCAGTCTGCAAAGAAGTGGCTGGTTCCTTAGCCAGCCACAGGGAGACCCTGAGGTGTCAAGAAGAAGCTCTCCGACCGTGGGGAGCTAAGGGGATGTTCTGTAGCATAGCAGGGGAGATTATTCAGGCTGCCCGAGTTGCACGGCATGGCTGGAGGGTACATGCTACATACAGTCATCGCTCAGTATCCTGGGAGGATTGGTTCCAGGACTCCATGTAGATACCAAACTATGGATGTTCAAGATGCTTATGAAATCACATGACGTTTACATATGGCCTATGCACATCCTTCCGTATACTTTATTTATTTATTTTTATTTTTTAGAGACGGTCTCACTCTATCCCCCAGGCTGGAGTACAGTGGTGTGATCATAGCTCACTAC
This sequence comes from Cebus imitator, assembly GCF_001604975.1. Classification (NCBI taxonomy): domain Eukaryota; kingdom Metazoa; phylum Chordata; class Mammalia; order Primates; family Cebidae; genus Cebus; species Cebus imitator. The sequence goes on along the minus strand of NW_016107546.1, from coordinate 2,941,062 downwards.
AGCCTCAACTTCTAGAGCTCAGGCAATCCTTCCACCTCTGCCTCCTGAGTAGCTGGGACTACAGGCCCACAGCACCACGATTGTCTAATTTTTGTACCTTTTGTGGAGATCGAATGTTGCTATGTTGCCCAGGCTCGTCTCGAACTCCTGGCCTCCAGTGATCCTTCCGACTTAGCCTTCCAAAGTGCTCTCCTGTATACTTTAAATCATCTCTAGAGTACTTCTAATACCTAATGCAACATAAATGCTATGTAAATAATTATTATACTGTATTGTTTTTTGTTTGTATTCGTTTTATTGTATTGTTATTTTTATTGTTTTTTTTCCCCCAAATATTTTCCATGCACAGTCGGTTAAATCTGAGGATGTGGAACCTGCAGACTTAGAGGGTGGACTCTACCTTCGTGGTCAATCACATTAGAAAGTGTGACTCATTATTTTCAAAGGAATGGATAGGAGAGGCCATCCTGGCACACAGCTGGCACCCAATCTTCTTTATGGTAAAGAAGGCGCTGGACTTCTGCCTAGCTCACTTCAGTGCATTGCTGTGTGCCCATTCCCAAAACCAATACTGGAGCTCTCCACCAGGCCACGTGGTCAAGGTTACAGCTTGACTCCCTGCGTCCAGGAGTCCCCACCTGCACGTAGTCATTGGACAGGGGAGGAAAAAGCAGGCCTTCTTGGCCTTACTGCCTACCCACCAGGTCCCTGGGTCCTCTGCAGCCACAGTTATCCTTGACCCCCACCCACAGGCTCTGTGTTTATAGTCTTGATCTCAGCCTGGGGGACTTCATTTAAAACGCAGGCCCTCGGTCATGGTGGCTCATGCCTGTAATTCCAGCACTTTGGGAGGCTGAGGCAGGAGGATCACCTGAGGTTAGGAGTTTAAGACCAGCCTGGCCAACATGGCAAAACCCTGTCAATACTAAAACACAAAAATTAGCCAAGTGTGGTGGCACACGCCCTTTATTGCAGCTACTCAGGAGGCTGAGGCAGAAGAATCACTTGAACCCTGGAGCTGGAGGTTGTGGTGAGCCAAGACGGTGCCATTGCACTCCAGCCTGGTGAAAAGTGAAACTCTGTCTCAAAACAAACAAACGAACAAATAAAACCCAACCAACTAACCAAACAAAATGTTAAATTACAGCAGATGAATAAGTAAAAGGTTTGCTGTATTCCAACATCCACTGTGTATAAGGGCAGGACCTAAAAATGGTTGAAGCATATTACCGGTGTGGAAACTGAACCCAGAGAGTCCCAGGACTTACCTAAAATCACACTGTGAGTGGCACGATTAGAATCCACAAATACTGACTCCTGCTGGAGGGTCCTCTCCCCAACTCATCTTTCCATGGTTAAGGCTCTGTATTCACTCCAGGGCTTACTCACATGGAGTGGAGAAAAGATAAAGTAATCCCTTCTAACTTCACACTACCTGGAAACTTCCAGAAACCAGGGATATAGGAACAGGAAAAATGTAAATTCCCTCCTGACTAACAGATACAATCACAGGGTTTCATGAACAGCACTCCACCTTTGCATGGAGTCACTGTCGCGGGAGAGGCCCCCCAGAGTCACCTGCCCTCGCTGGTCTGGCCGAGTGCACAGGATACGGCTGCTTCCTCCCCTTGCTGCTTTCCTATGGTGACTCAGCAGGATAACTCCTGAAATAGCAGCCCTGGGGTGGAGGAGCCCTAGGGGAAGCCCTGGTCCTCTCGGGGAAGCACCCTTGTCACTGTCCCTGAAACAGCGCTCCCAAAATGTGTTTTCACTTTCCGGCCAGTGGGGCACTCCAACCTATGGGGTTTTAGAACGACAGGAAATTTACATTGGAAAGTGTCTGAGAAATCTCTAGCCCAGTGCTTCTCAAACCCAAAGTACCCAGAATCGGGAGGGATCTTGCTACAATGCAGAATCTGAGTCAGTAGGTCCAGGGTGTGGCCTGAGATCCTGCATTTCTGACAGGCTACCAACTGAGGCCCCCTTGCTGGTCTTTTACAATTTATGGAAGAAGGAAAAAGGAAGTCCCAAGAGACACAGCAGCTCCACCAACGGTCTCATGTCCCATCTCCTGCCTCTGTGTGGAGGGGATACTTTTCCTGCTGAGTCAGCATGCCTTGAACTTGGATCTTTTTTTTTTTATGACTCCCCTCCCTCCGAACTTGGATCCTTTTTAAAGGAAAAACAAAAGCCATGGTCACTGATCCCCAGGATTATGTCTTATTCTCAGTCTTTATAGATTACAGGCTCTTCATCTATTTTTTTTTTTTTTTTTTTAGAAATCGGGTCTCACTATGTTGCCTGGGCTGGAGTGCAGTGGCTATTCACAGGTGCGATCCCACTACTGATCAGCATAGGAGTTTTGACGTTTTCCATTTCCAACCTGGGCCAGTTCACCCCTCTTTAGGCAACCTGGTGGTCCCCCGCTCCCAGGAGGTCACCATATTGATGCTGAACTTAGTGCGGACACCCAATCGACAAAGCGCACTACAGCCCAGAACTCTTGGGCTTAAGTGATCCTCCCACCTCAGCCTCCTGAGTAGCTGGGACTACAGGCATGTGCCACCGCACCTGGCAGCTTTTAAATTATTTTTAAGAGGCAGTGTCTTGCTCTGTTGCCCAGGCTGGAGCACAGTGGCACAATTATGCTCTCTTCAGCCTCAAACTCTTGGGCTCAAAGGATCCCCTGCCACTAAGTAGCTGGATTATACAAATATGCCACCATGCCCGGTTAATTTTTTTTTTTTTTACTTTCTGTCAAGACAGGGTCTTGCTATGTTTCTTAGGCTTGTCTTAAACTCTTGGCCTCAAATGATCCTCCCACCCCGGCCTCCAAAAATGCTGGAATTATAGGCATGAGCTACTTGACTTCATAAATAACAGCTACTCTTTGGTGTGAGATGGTATCTCGCTGTGGTTTTAATTTGCATTTCTCTGATGATAAGCAAAGTTGAGCATGTTTTCACGTTTGCTGGCCACTTAGAAATATCTTTTCCTGTCTTTGGCCCACTTTGTAACTGGGTTTATCTGTTTTTTGCTTGTTGAATAGTTTAAGTTCCTTATAGATTCTAGATATTAGACCTTTGTTGGAAGCAGAGTTTGCGAATATTTTGTCCCATTCCGTAGGTTGTCTGTTTACTCTGTGGATAATTTCTTTTGCTGTGTAGAAGCTCTTTAATTAGGTCTCACTTGTCAATTTTTGTTTTTGTTCTAGCTGCTTTCGAGGACTTAGCCATAAATTCTTTTCCAAGGCCGATGTCCAGAATAGTGTTTCCTAGGTTTTCTTCTAAGATTCTTACTCTTCGAGGTCTTACATTTAAATCTTTAGTCCATGATGAGTTAATTTTTGAAGTAAAAGGTAGGGGTCCAGTTTCATGCTTCTGCATATGACCAGCCAGCCATCCCAGCACCGTTTATTAAACAGACAGTTCTTTCCTTGTTGTTTATTTTTGTTAACTTTGTGGAAGATCAGATGGCTATAGGTGTATGGCTTTATTTCTGGGTTCTCTATTCTGTTCCACTGGTTTCTGTGTCTGTTTTTGCACCAGTACCATGCTGATTTAGTTATTACAGACTTATGAATAGTTGGAAGTCAGGTAATGGGATGCTCTTGGCTTTGTTCTCTTTGCGTAGGATGACTTTCCACGCCCTCACTTAAAGCATTTGTGCCTCCTTGGCCCCTTAGACCCTCCCGCCAGTCATCAAGGGCCACAGATAACTGCTCAGTCCCCATTTTCCAGCCTGGCTTGTCAGCCCAATCAATCCTCTGAGTTAGAGGTTGTTTCTTTCTTCACAGAAATGGAGACAATTTTGGTTTTGGAAACTCGATCCAGCTCCACCAGGACTTGAGCTCATTTCCAGGAATCCTGCCACAGACATGAAGACCCCGAAGGACAGGCTCCAAGAGTTGGTGACAACACACTCTCTGCTGGGCAGAGGGAAGAAGGAATTTTCTGAGCCAAATATCACCAGCCAATTTCAGCTTGAGAATTCTGTTGAATGTCTCTCAAGGCTCTGGTAACTCTAAGAAATCAATGTTTCTGAGCATCCCTAAAGACATTTCTCTAAAGCTTCGGGGTATGATCCTGCTGGTGTTCATCAGAACGGCTACCTCTCAAGACCAGAATCAGACAAATAATTAACAAGGGTCTCCTCTAAGCACATGCGCTACATAAACTTGCTGTGAAGATGAGGAGTATCCAGATGAAAAGATTCCCACCATTACAAGGCAACACATGCCAGACGTGACGCGATGGATTAAGGCAGTGAGGATACCGAGGTTCCCACAGGGACCTATCACCACAGGCTGGGAGAATCAGGAGCGATTTTTTTTTTTTTTTTTAGAGAAAGTGGGTCTTCAGGAAAGCCTCAAAGCTGGTTTCTTGCTCTTAACATTTGCCCAAGTTCCAAGCTTCTCCCCATTAGGGACAAAAGGAAAGTGGGCCACTCCTCGCAGCAGCTGTACCCGGAGACAATTGCAATCTAGCTCAGCCCACCTAACTGGCACCGCACAGTGGGGAGAACAAGCCAAGTGGAACAGGCCTCAGACTGCTGCCCATGCTACTCGGAGCATGTGAACTAAACCAGCAGACCAAAAACTCATTGCAATTCCACTCTGACTGTGGGGAGAATTTGGAAGCTCCAACTCTTTGTATTTTATCTTCACTGCACTGATACTGTCGAATGGTGACAGCACTGCCATTCATTTGGTTTTTACAAACTCAAGATGACATGGATGTTTCCTTTCTAATGACTCCGCTGGAGTGTGGTACATCTTAACGCCACCAAGTGTGGGGGTACACACAAGGTGTGTCAGAGGTAGGAGTCGGGGCTCTGGTGTTTTTCTTGTCCAACAGGGGAATAACCTTGAAGCTTGACTCTCGCCAATGTGCTACAGTGGTCAAGGGCAGTCACTGACACTGTGCTTCTCCAGGTACCTGTACAGAGTAGACATTCACAAATACTCCATGCCACTGTGACTCATCTGCAAGCATATTTTATTGTTTTGTTGTTGTTGTTGTTGTTTTACATGGAGTTTCATTCTTGTTGCCCAGGCTGGAGTGCAATGGTGCGATCTCAGCCAACTGTAGCCTCTTCTTCCCAGATTCAAGCAATTCTCCTGCCTCAGCCTCCTGAGTGGCTAGGATTACAGGTGCCTGCCACCATGTCCAGCTAATTTTTGTATTTTTAGTAGAGATGGGGTTTTACCATGTTGGCCTCAAACTCTTGCCCTCAGGTGATCCACCTGCCTCAGCTTCCCAAGTGCTGGGTTTACAGGTGTGAGCCACCACACCTAGCCTGCAAGCACATTTTAGAAGGGCTAGTGAAAAGTTGGGCGTGGCGGCTCAGGCCTGTAATCCCAGCACTTTGGGAAGCCAAAGTGGGTGGATCACTAGAGGTCCGGAGTTCAAGACCAACCTGGTCAACATGGTGAAACCCCATCTCTACTAAAAATACAAAAATTAGCTGGGCTTGGAGGTGCATGCCTGTGGTCTCAGCTCCTCAAAAGGCTGAGGCAGGAGAGTTGCTTGAGCCTGGGAGTTGGAGGCTGCAGTGAGCCCAGATCCCGCCACTGCCCTCCAGCCTAGTAGACAGAGCAAGACTCCATCTCAANTCCACCTCCCAGGTTCAAGCAATTCTCCTGCCTCAGCCTCCCAAGTAGCTGGGACTACAGGCACATGCCACCATGCCCAGCTAAGTTTTGTATTTTTAGTAGAGATGGAGTTTCATCATGTTGGCCAGGATGATCCCGATCTCTTGACCTCGTGATCCGCCTGCCAAAGTGAAAAAAAATTAGCCAGGTGTGGTGGCATGTGCCTGTGGTCCCAGCTACTTGGGGGGCTGAGGCAGGAGGATTGCTGAAGCCAGAATTTCAATGCTGCAGTGAACTTTGATCTTGTCACAGCACTCCAGCCTGGGTGACAGTAAGACCTCATCTAAAAAAATGTCTTGATATGCTGTTATACACACACACACACACACACACACACACACACACACACACGTGTAATATGCTGTGATATATACATACATACATATATACATGTGTATATCATATATATTATACAAATATATGCGTGTCTATATCACAGTATATCAGGACTTGGGTAGCTCTGAGACGCCTCCTAATCATGGCCCTCTCATTTTACAGGAGAGATCCAAAGGGAGTACATAACTTTCCCACATCTGACTGCTGGCTGGTGGTAAAACCTGGTCTCCAGGGGGATTTTTTTATCACAATTTAGTGTCTTCATTTGTTAGGAAGACAGAATTAGAACCAGTGAAATACACATCACATTCCCTAGGAAGATGGTATTTCTCTTTCATTTGTATCAAATATCAGATCATTGAGAGCAATCTTTGCTAATACAGCAATCCTTGTGGAATTGCCCAAATATACGAGAAACCAACCATCAGAAGCTTTTGCCATGGTACAAGGAGGAACATGTCAGATTCCCTTACTGGCTTTGGAGGCTTCATGGGTAAACCTCTTACCTTTTTAAGCTTCATTTTCTCATTTGTAAAGTGGGGCTGACAAAAGTGCTTAAGGTTTGGGTTGGGCATGGTGGCTCACACCTGTAATCCCAGCGCTTTGGGAGGTCGAAGTGGGTGGATCACCTGAGGTCAGGAGTTCAAGACCAGCTGGCCAACATGGCAAAACTCTGTCTCTACTAAAAATAGAAAAATCAGCCTGATGTGATGGCGGGCACCTGTAATCCCAGCGCCACTGCACTGAGATCGCACCACTGCACTGCAGCTTGGGCTTCAGAGGGAAACTCCGTCTCAAAAAGAAAAAAAAGTATTTAAGGTTTGTTATGAGAATTAAGTCAAACTATGCATGTAAAGGCACTTAGCATAGTTTCTGACACATCTTCGGTGTTAAGTAAATATTAGCAGAGGTAATTAACATTGTATTGCTGCTGCTGCTTTCATTACTACACAGAAAAATCCACTTCTCACGTAGGTGCCCTGCCGTCTGCCCCACCTGACCCTTCCCTCTTAGGAGGGGCCTCATGTCTCCACTCCCTGAGTCTCTGTGGCTCTCAATATTTATTAGATGCCAATTACCAAGCACCTGTTTAAGATTATTGACTCTCTTGGACCCCATTATTTGAGTTTTTGTCTGCAAGTTATACTTATTAAGAAATAATTCCTTTTCCAAGGTTTGGTAGGATAAAAATGGTCACAAATTCTTTCTCCGTTCTCTGAATCCATGACTTGATTTGCTAGTAGAATATGGTGGAGGTGATATTGTGCAGCTCCCAGACAGGACTCCAAAAGGCCTTGCAGCTTCCACTGATGCTCTCTTGGAATGTTGCTACCGCACATAAGGAGCCTGGACTAGCCTGCTGGAAAACCAATTAACAGCCTCAACTGACTATTGGCTCTGGGAGTGATGGTGTCTTAGACCAGGCCCCGAAGGCCCTCCAGATGACTGTAGCCATATGAGTGGCCCCAGACAAGACTAGTAGAAGAACCAGCCAGCTGAGCCTAGACCAGAGCGCAGAATCTTCAGCAAATAAATGACAGTTGCTTTATGTGACTAAATGTTTTGGTATGGGATGGCCTACCAGGAAGCAATGGTACATCACAGAAATTGTTTCCGGAAGTGAGATGCTGACAGAATAATAATAATAATAAAAACTGCAAGTACGTGACATCGTCTTTGAGAATAGTTCAGCTGAGTCTGGAAAAGTGAGGAGGCTGTTGGCAACAGCTGGAACAATGACAGACAGACTGTCATGGAGGCTGGAAAACCAGTGAGGAGATGCTGATTTCAGACTGGTAAAAAGGCAACACATGTTATACAGTGGCAGAACAGCTAGGAAAATGTCACCTGTGGTAACTTAGAAAACAAAAAGCATATTTAACCAATTTGTAGCTCTGGTTAAGAACATCTCTAACACAGAATGTTGAGAGTCACTTGAATGTTTTTGGCAGAATATAAGACACTACAAAAGAGAAATGAGCTAAGAAGAAGCTTCTGAGTTTGCAAACAGAATTTAGAAGAACTATAGAGGGCTCAGGACTTGGTGGGTTAGAAAGTAGAATTCACCTAACATTAGAGCATTGTCTCAGAGTGGCCTGACATGGACAAATAGAAAGAGATCTGTCTCAAAACAAATGTTTAGTGTGGCTCTGGGGGCATGGAATGTACCCTATGCAATTCATGGGAAACCTACACAGCCTTAAAAGAGTTGTCCTGGTGAAGGCACCTCCAGCCCAGACTAAAAGAAAACAAGACAGATCACATTAAAAAGAGACCTCCATTCTCCCAGATTTCTTTCTTTTTTTTTTTTCAAGACAGCATCTTGCTCTGTCATCTAACCTGGAGTGCAGTGGTTTAGTCATAGCTAACTGCAGCCTCAAACTCCTATGCTCAAGAGATCCTCTTACCTTAGCCTTCCAAGTAACTGGAGCTAAAGACACATGCCACTATGCCTGGCTAACTTTTTTTTTTTTTTGGTAGTGACAGAGTCTCACTATGTTGCCCAGGTTTGTCTCAAATTCCTGGCCTCAAGTAATCCTTTCATTTTGGCGTCTCAAATTCCTATAAGCAGGCAGCAGATTGAGAAAGGCACTAAGTTTCAACTACAGACTTTTTATTATAGAGAAGGAAGGACCTCTTGGAAAGGAGTTAAGACCTCAGAGGGCTGAGCCATGAGCCACTGAGAACAGTGGACTAGAGGGCCACTCCCAGAGAGCAGAACTAGGCCCTAACTAAGGATCAGCCCTGACCACAGGCCCAGGTGGATTGCAGAATTTCCATGTATTCATGATTGCCATGAGCAATCACTTGTCCTTCCCCTCTTCAAATGTGAGTACTTACTGCAATTACCCTGGCCCTGTTTCCCCTCTATGTGTTGGGGGTGTGGGGACAGAGAATTTGTCTTTTTAGTTCACAAGCCTCCAGATTATAAATGAAAAAGTATCTGAAATGAGTCTCAATCAATTGAGAAGTTTATTTTGCCAAGGTTAAGGATACACCCATGACACAACCTCAGGAGGTCCTATGATATGTGCCCAGAATGGTCAGGGTACAGCATGGTTTTATACATTTTAGGGAGACATGAGGCATCAACCAATACATGTAAGATGTACACTGGTTCAATCTGAAAAGGCAGGACAACTTGAAGCAGGGCTTCCAGATCATGGGTAGATTTAAAGATTTTCTGATTGGCAATTTGTTGAAAAAGTTATTATCTAAAGACCTGAAATCAATACAAAGGAATGCTTGGGTTAAAATGGCAAGGGGTTGTAGAGACAAAAGTTTCATCGTGCAGATGAAGGCTCCAGGTAGCAGACATCAGAGAAAATAGTTAGTATTTCTCTTTTTTTTCCTTTTTCTTTTTTTTTTTTCCATACCTGACAGCAATAATTTAAATGAGAGTTAGTGTTTCTTATCAGACTTAAAGAGTCTGTTCTATCAGTCTTAAGGTCGCTGTGTTAATGTTTGTGAAAGATGTCTGACCCTCACTTGCCATCGTGGCCTCGACTAGTTTTTCAGGTTAACTTTGGAATGTCCTTGGTTGAGAGGAGGGTCCATCAGTCAGTTGGAGGGTTTAGGATTTTATTTTCGGATTACAAGATCAAGAGGAAGTACACCCTTCCAGAAGCCTCTCCTGTATCTGCACCTGCTCCAGGGCATGAGATAACAGGTTCTGAGCCTCGAGCTGTGATGGGAGGACTGCACTGTACTGCGTGGTCTTGGGATGGGTGAGTGCATTTTTCTGGGGGAAATGGCGTAAATAATGGTGACCAAAGGATGAAATGGGACAGGTTAAAAATAGCCACAAATTCTTAGGAGCTCCTCCTATCAAGAGATAAAGTTTATTTCTCCACCCCTTTACTCTGGCCTGGGTTTTTGACTTGTTTTAATGAATAGAATGTGCTGGGAGTGACATTGTGCAACTCTTGAGCAAAGCTGTAAGAGAGTTGCAGCTTCTACTCCTGTTCTTGTAGGATGCAGATGCTACTGCTGCTGCCACTGTATGTGAAACCCAGGCTTACTTGATCACGTGGAGGAGAGCCAAGGCTCCCTAGAGGACCCCTCCCCCAGCTAACCAGCACCACAACTGACCCCCAGACATGTGAATGAAGCCATTGCAGACCACCCAGGCCTAGCTGACCCAGCAGGTGACTACAGCCATGAGAGTGACCCCAGACAAGACCATCAGAATCTCCCAGCTAATTTCAGATCAATTGCTGAATCACAAGATTGTGAGCAAATAAATGGTTAAGCTACTAAGTTACAGATTGCTTTGTTACATGGCAATAGATCATTAAGATGTAGGAAAATAGTCAGTTATCACAGGTAATATATTTTTTTAATGCAAAAAAAACACCCATGATATTGTTGGCCTGTGAATAATTTCCTTTTGCTTACCCCTGCTCCTCTTCCTATCTGTGGGTGCTACAGACTCAGGAGAGCATGGGAGGGAATCATCATCTTCATTTGCTACCTCAGTTTCCCAAGGTGTTTCTGATGTGGGCTTAAGACACCACCTTTCCCTTCACCCCCATACAGATCGGGAAGCTTGAGAATCTACCATGATTCCCCAACTTTGCAGCGTGTTAGAAGCAGCCCTCTAAAGCTGTGCTTCGGAAATCTTACTGTGCAAGTGAATGACCCAGGGGCCTTGTGGGTGTGGATTCTGACTGCGTGTTGTGGGCTGGCCTGAGAGTCTGCCTTTCTCACAGGTACCCACGTAATGCCCTGCTGGGTCCATGAACAACACTGGGAGTAGCAAGGGTGGAGGGGGCTGACGGAAGCTCGGAACAGTGGGGTTTAGGCTTGGCTGTGTTGAAATGGCCTCTGGAGTGTCACAAAGTGCTGATGTCTTGCCCCCATTCCCAGAAATTCTGACTTAATTGGTCTGGGTGCAGCCGGGGATGAGATTTCTAAATATTCCCTTGGTGAGTCCCACGTGCAGCCCGGGCTGAGGGGCCCTGCTCTGAACGATGAGTCCTGGCTCTTTGGAAAGGGCCCCACTCATGCAGCCAGCTCTCACCACATCTGCAAAGACCGTGCAAGACACCCAGTGAGTGAGCTCTGTTAACCCATTCAGGGCACGTGGAGCCAGCCAGACAACTGCTGAAGAGCAGTGAGTGGTAAGGCCAAAGCCTATGCTCCCTGTATAGGGATGTGCTGGTCACAGCTGTGCGGTCAGTCCCAGGGCTGAGCCTCCCTCAGCCTCACCTTCTTCACCTGTGAATAGACTCTTCAGGCCACCTTTGTGGTGTTGTCCGCCAAGTACCTGGCTCAGGTTACAGACTCCATAAATGGAAGCTATTATCCGTAAATAGAGCATCCGTAGACCTGAGCAGCCAGTTGCGCAGAAGTTGTGAGCAGCTGATGTCTGTGACTTACGTTCGCCAGTGTGAAAAACCTGCGTGGGAAGCGATCCCTTCTGGTAAATGTGAGACTCTGTTATTTTCTGTGAGGGTTTAGTGTTGTTATTACCTACTGCTGCCCTGCCGTGAAGCTGGGGCCAGAGTGGCTTCCTTTTAAAGATGCAAATGGTGAAAACCTAATTATTTTGGAATTTGTCTTCTTCAGAAGGCACTCTTTCTGTGTTTTGAGGTGAGAGAACGTCATTTTAAAAAAATGAAAGCAGGGCCAGTGCGGTGCTTCACGCCTGTAATCCCAGCGCTTTGGGAGAACTAGGTGGGCAGATCACAAGGCCAGGAGTTCGAGACCAGCCTGGCCAACATGGTGAAACCCTGTCTCTACTAAAAATACAAAAATTAGGCTGTGGTGGGGTGCACCTGTAATCCCAGCTACTCGGGAGGCTGAGAGAGGAGAATCACTTGAACTTGGGAGGTAGAGGTTACAGTGAGCTGAGATCGCGCCACCGCACTCCAGCCTGGGCTACAGAGCAAGACTCTGTCTCAGAAAAAGATAAATAGGCCAGGCGCGGCGGCTCAAGCCTGTAATCCCAGCACTTTGGGAGGCCGAGGAGGGTGGATCACGAGGTCAAGAGATCGAGACCATCCTGGTCAACACGGTGAAACCCCGTCTCTACTAAAACTACAAAAACATTAGCTGGGCATGGTGGCGCGTGCCTGTAATCCCAGCTACTGAGGAGGTTGAGGCAGGAGAATTGCCTGAACCCAGGAGGCGGAGGTTGCGGTGAGCCAAGATCACGCCATTGCACTCCAGCCTGGGTAACAAGAGCGAAACTCCGTCTCAAAAAAAAAAAAAAAAAAAAAAAAAAAAAAAAAAAAAAAAAAAAAAAAAAAAAAAAAAAAAAAAGATAAATAATTAAATAAATGAGAGCAAACAAACAAAAAAAATGGAGTCTGCTTTATTACATAATGGAGTATGCTGAATAAACTCCATGCCACATCAACCCGAAACTAGTAAGAACCAGGATTTATTTGTTTATGTTAAAAAGGCAACTTTGTATACAATTTGTGGGAGGTTCGGCTTCCCTCTGCTGCTCATGAAATATGGAATGTCTGTTTCTTGAGCAAGACAATCCAGCATCCCGGAGGACGGGGAGGGCAGCAGAGGGTGTTGTGGTGTTTGCTGGGTGGTGGTGGCCCTATGAGAGTGGCACAGAGAGACAGTGTGGCAGGAAAACAGATGAAGAGAGACAAAGAAATAGACGATTCCAACAGGACCACCCAGAGCCCGGGGGATGTGGCTCTTGTACCCCAGCACCCCCCACACAGCCTTCTCGCAATGCCATCTCTTCCTTTTCTGCTCTCTTCTTTCCTTCCTTCCCCCAGACCTGTACCTTTTAAAGTTCAAAAGTACCAAATATTGCATATATCTAAAAGTGAAAAGTGAACCTCCTCTTTCTACCCAAGTCCATGACTAGTGGTCCTTATGGTTTAGTACGCAGAAGAGCCACCTGGGAGCTTGTAAATAAGCCAGGATTCCTGCAACCCATCCCCAGAGGGTCTGATTTACCAGGCTTGGAGTAGGGTCTTCATTGTGAACTGCCCTTAGTCTTCAGTGGTGATTCTGACATTAGTGACCTTTGAATTCTGCTTTAAGGTATGTCCCGGGGAGCTGGCTGGTGCTGGCTGCTGGGGGTAGGGTGTGTGTCCTTTCCCATTTAGCTGTGCTGGCTGGGAGCACATGTGACATGGTGCTGTGTGACCTGGAGCACACACATGGGACTGCATTACATGTGATCCATAGTTCTCCCTGTCTGGCCACAGAGCATGAACCAGACCCCATCTTTTAAAAACCTGCATTTTGGCCGGGCTCGGTGGCTCATGCCTGTAATCCCAACACTTTGGGTGCCCGAGGTGGGCGGATCACCTGAGGTCAGGAGTTCAAGACCAGCCTGGGCAACATGGTGAAACCCCGTCTCTACTAAACATATAAAAATTAGCTGGGCATGGTGCCGCACACCTGTAATCCCAGCTTCTCGGGAGACTAAGGCAGGCGAATAGCTTGAACCCCGGAAGTGAAGGTTGCAGTGAGCCAAGATCGTGCCACTGCACTCCATCCTGGAGATGGGGGCAAGACTCCATCTCAAAAATAAAAAAATAGAAAACGAAACAAAAATATCCCTGCATTTTCCTAGACAAATTAGGAGTAGGATTAGAGAATCCTCATACACTGCTTTCTGTAACACGAGCTGGTGTGTCCTTGCTATCTGATAAAACCTGCCCGCACAGACTTAAACAAAGCCACCCCTCAATGCCAGTGACATGCTCGAGTTCTGGCTGGTCTTTATCTGCAGCTGGCAATAGATTAGGCTTCCTGTTGCCCTGCAAATAGCCTTTGACCTATTCCCCGTGGTAATTCATATTTTGTGGTGAGCCAATGTCCGCACAAACGTATTCCATGCCTGACCGGTCTGGATACCAGCATTAGTTTCCTAATAGAGCCAACTGCATGGCCCCAGGGACTGAGTGGCATTGTGGAAAGAGTAAAGGTCGTGACGCCAAATAGGCCTGAGTTCAATTGGGTGCCCCTTTTGCCAGCTGAATGCATATGGTCAAGTCAATGAATCGCACACAGAGCCTCCATTTTCCACCTGTTAAATGGATATAACAATGCTTTGGTAATAGTGATTAGGGTTAAATGAAATGACACAGAAAGAACTTTACCCACAGCAAGTTTTCAGCAAATTCATTCATTTGGCAAGTGTTTATTGAGCACCTGTCTATTGCACGCTGATGGATTGCTGGCCAGACTCTGCTTTCTTTGGCTGTAGCAGTGCTGGACAGGCCCCTGGGAGTGTGGTGCAGTGGTGAGTAAACAAAAGAGACAAACATCCCTGTGGATGGAGCCAGGTCTGATGGGAGCCGTCATTACAATCATGATTGTTCAATGAGCATTTGTTGCTCTAAGACTCTAAACTGACTTGATCTTTTTTTTTTTTTTTTTTTGAGACAGAGTCTCGCTCTGTCACCCAGGCTGGAGTGCAGTGGTGCAATCTCGGCTCATGCATCCTCTGCCTCCCAGATTCAAGTGATTCTCCTGCCTCAGCCTCCCGAGTAGCTGGGACTACAGGCACCCACCACCATGCCCAGCTAATTTTTTGTGTGTGGTTTTAGTAGAGGTGGGGTTTCACCATATTAACCAGGCTGGTCTTGAACTCCTGACCGTGTGATCCACCCGCCTTAGCCTCCCAAAGTGCTGGGATTACAGGTGTGAGCCACTGCACCCAGCCAATTGGCTTGATCTTTGTGAAGGAAGGAAGTGAGGCAGCTGAGCGGGATTAGGAGGTGGGACACTTGGGAGACTTGTCTTACACCAGGAATATAGATGTGCTCGAACCTTACTGGAATCCATCACAATCGGGATGTTGACAAATCCAGGCTTCCACATACGGCTCTTTAGATAAATGGCTAAATATAACCCTGTCCTACATCCACCAGAGTGGTCAACCCTTAAAGAGGAAGCAAGACAGAGCCCCTTACCTGTGCTCATCTTTCTTAGTTAGGGGAATATTGAAGGGGCAGTCCCTGGTCCCCATCGCCAAGCTTGAAACCAGCCTGCTGAAGCTGACCACATGGTCAACGAGATTCTGAAACCAGGTAATGCAGTGTATAGGGATGTTTCCTGGGACTGCGTGGTTTGTTTTGTTTTACCGTATAAATTTCAAACTATTTATGCAACTATGTAGCCAAGAATTGTTGTGTTCAGAAAATTGCAAAAGAAACCTCAACGGAAAAAGGCTTCCAGAGAAAAAAACAAAAAAAAACAAAAGAAAAACCCCATGTTTTGGGGGTAATGAAAGCCAGGAAAAACAATTAATAATTATTAAATCAACTTTGAATTAGATTGTTATTTCAATTCTTTGTGTGAATGACTAAATCATAATCTAGTTACAAGTGATAAACTGAAATGGAAGCCAATTCCAAATACAGCACGTTTAGATGTTCTGTTACATTCAACGTGCTGATAAGGCCCTCGATGGAAAGAAAGATATAAATATCATTTACCAAGTTTTACTAAAGGCGAATTTATTTCTTCCCACTAAATAATGTGGAATAATATAAAAATATGTATATTGGCTTGAAGAGGGGTGACCTTTGTGGCTGCCCTCTGTCTGGGTCAAGCCCTGCTGGGTTGAGGTTCTGAACAGTCTGCATGGGATGAGGTCTCAACAGATGGGGTTGAGACATCCACTCACTTGGTAATTCTGAAAATGTAATCTAGTGTGTGTGCACTTGTTTATTATTTAAAATAACATTTACTGGCCTGGTGCAGTGGCTCACGCCTGTAATCCTAGCACTTTAGGAGGCCGAGCTGGGTGGATCACCTGAGGTCAGGAGTTCAAGACCAGCCTGGCCAACATGGTGAAACCCTGTCTCTACTAAAAATACAAAACTTAGCCGGGCATGGCGGTATGCGCCTGTAATCCCAGCTACTCAGGAGGCTGAGGCAGGAGAATCACTTGCACCCAGGAAGTGGAGGTTGCAGTGAGCTGAGATGGCACTACTTTACTCCAGCCTGGGCAACAAGAGAGAAACTCCGTCTCAAAAAAAAAAAAAAAAAAATCACATTTATTGAGCACCAATTCTACGGCACAAACTAGACGCAAAAATGAGCTGGCCTTGCCCTGCACTCACAGAGCCTACAGATGAGGGGACCAGGAGTAGAAGTCAGTGTGATTCTGCAGAACCCTCTGATATCCAGCCCCGCTACATGACCCAGCAAAAGCTGCAGGAAAACTGAGAACAGAGGCAGCCTGGCTGATGCATTATTTAGCCAGACTGCCCTCCCCACAGCCGCCAGTCAAGCACGTGTCCTGCCAAGAAGAGACAGTTAGGTGGCCGCTCTGTGGTAGGGTGGACAGCGCTCTTAGCTCTGCATGACACGGGCACAGAGGTAAGTGGGAACTTCCCTCTCCTGTTTTAGACCAAGGATCAGTCAACTTTTTCTGCAAAGAATCAGATAGTAACTATTGTGATGTGTGTGTGTTGTGAGGTCTGTGCTGCAACGCACCCGCCATGCCCCCCCAACCTCCCCTGCACCACCCCGGCTGTGTCTTGTAGCATGAAGACACAGGCACAGGTCACAGAGAGGCGTGGCTGTGTTCAGCAGGATAGCTTTCACAGAAAGAAGCCAGCAGCGACCGACTGGCCCTCGGGCTGCAGTTTGTGGACCCCTGCTTGAGAGCCAGGCCAGGCCAAATTCCCAATTGCCCTTTATTCAGGGGGAACTTTGTAAACATCAAGAGACTTTTTCCAAAACTCATTAAAAAAAAAATCTCAAGCACAGAAAAAGCACGTTGTGCTTCTCGGTGTTTGCTTTTAAGAAGTGTTTTTCCACTGGCATTTTAACTGAAGGGTTTTGTTTCTACTTCATTTCTCCTGGTGCTTCTTGGCGACAGAGTCTACATACCGACATTTCACCCTTTCCTCACTCTCAAGAGTAAGACTTCCAAGATTAAGTTTATTGTACTCGGGAGCTGGCCAAGCAGCCACATAGCTTCTGTCCCCTGCTTCTCCAAATCCTCAGGGCGGTGCCAGCTGCATTTTTCCAGGCCCGGACAGCATGCCAGAGGGGCGACGTCACAGCCCAGGCAGCCAGGCCTCCGTTTCCTGTTTCTTTCCTCCTGAAAGACACATGAATCATATGAGCTTTATCATTTGACTCGGAGCTCATTTCCCTGTTCTGCAAACTCCTGGAGTTAGAGGCAGTGAGAGCCAAGTGTAATCAAAACATGAAGTCCTGAGTTGCTTTTTCCCCTTAAGAATGGAACACATGTTCTCCCATCTCAAAAGAAAGTGCACCATCTGGCATAATTTGGAGTCTTTTGGCCCGAGCACTTGGCTCCCGGGTCAGACACTGGTGATCTCATCTGAAGAGCTAGGCCCTCCCTGTACCCAAGGCAGGCCAGGTCCCAGCAGGGCCCTTGTGTGCATCCACCCCTGGCACCCCTGGCACATGTGGAGTATGTGTTAGGGGCAGGGTTCTCCTGCAAACAACCCTAGCTGAGTGTGAATGTAGACAGCAATCTGTGATCGCATCGCAGCCTTTCCCTGGGAAGCTCACCATCCCTGCTCTGGGGGGAAAGGGCTAATAGGAAAGGGAAAGTCTAACAAAGAGTTTGGACATGCGAATTTGAAACTAAAATATCAATGACTTGTAAATATGAGGAAGGGATCAGGTGAGTCAGAGGCAGGAGCTGTCCAGATACTGCTCTTACCTGCTCACAAACACGTATTGCTAAATTTACTGAGCACTTACTATGTGATAGATCCAGGTCCAAAAAGGATTTTACTGGCACTAATTCATTTCATCTTCACAACAATGCTTCGAGGTAGATGGAGTTGTTGCAGTTTTACAGATGAGGACATTCAGGTCCCAGGGGGTATCTTGCCTAAGGTCAGATGGCTAGCTAAGGTCAAAACCCAGACTGATGGCGAGGATTCTGAACAACTGTGAGTGCATGTGTGCTGTGTGATCTAAGAGAATAACATGCTAATAAGCATATCCATTATTAAAATGCATGTATGTGTTTCAGAAACTCCCTGGGTATTTTAGTATAATCATATTTGCATGATGACATTAGACATTTATGTTTATTACAGCCACACTAATGAAATTATACAACTCAATACATACACTATCTAACTACGCATGCAGGCAAATATTACTATTTAACACTCCTGGATCCTCTGTGTCCTGGGCTGGGATCTGCATCTCTGGCTGGTCCCAGGACAGAACTCTGCAACTACAGATGCTATCATTTCATACAATGGTCTTCTTGGTCTGCAATGTTACTTTGACCAAGTAATGCTAAATGTTTTCTAAAAACATTGGTTAGGCCAACCTTTCCCACATTTAACTGGCTTTTCTGCATCTTCGTTAAATAATTGTGTAAAAGGTTGTGAAAACTGAATTCTGATTCTCCCAGCATTTGTGTAACTAAGGGGAGGAGGTGTTTATTGGCCCAGAGGGTTGCAGAGGTCGGACAGCAGCTTACCTTCATTAAAGTACCATGGGTCCCTTCAGTTGGCCAATTAGCCTCGTGAACTCTTGAGTTTCATCTTCCCATTCCATCTGCCTCTTTGACAGCTGTTCCATCTCCTCTCAGGGAAATAAGTTGTATTTAATTTTGACTTTAAATGAGAAACTGCAATTCACAAGTGTATCTTTTGTACTTAATGTGTATTATGGCAAAATACCCGTAGCAAAATGTGTCATCTTAACTATTTTTATTTATTTTATTTATTTATTTTTATTTCTTTTCGAGGTGGGGTTTCCCCATGTTGGCCAGGCTGGTCTCGAACTCCTGACCTCAGGTGATATGCCCGCTTCGGTCTCCCAAAGTGCTGGGATTACAGGCGTGAGCCACCGCACCTGGCCTCATCTTAACTATTTTTAAGTGTACAGTTCAATGGCATTAAGTTCATTTACATTGTTGTGCAACCATCACCACCATCCACCTCCAGAACTTTCTCACCTTCCCAAACTGAAACCCTGTCCCGATTCAACAATGCCCATCCCCCACTCCTCTACTTCCGGTAGCCATCCTTTCACTCTCTGTCTCTATCAATTTGGTTACTCTAGGCACCTTATATAAATAGAATCATACAATATTTATCTTTTTGTGACTCGCTTATTTCACCGAGCATAGTGTCCTCAAGGTTCATCCATGTCGTAACATGTGTCAGAAAGTCCTTCCTTTTTTTTTTTTGAGTCAGAGTCTTGCCCTGTCATTCAGGCTGGAGTGCAGTGGTGCGACCTCAGCTCACTGCAACCTCTGCCTCCCAGGTTCAAGCAATTCTCCTGCCTCAGCCTCCCAGGTAGCTGGGATTACAGGTGCCTGCCACCACGCCCAGCTAATTTTTGTGTTTTTAGTAGAGACAGGGTTTCACCATGTTGGCCCAGCTGGTCTCGAATTCCTGACCTCAAGTCATCCACCCGCCTCAGCCTCCCAAAGTGCTGGGATTACAGGCATGAGCCATGGCATCCAGCTGTCCTTCCTTTTTAAGACTGAATAATATTCCACTGTGCGGATGAACCATACTTTGCGTATCTGTTCATCTGTTGATGGACCCTTGTGTTGCTTCCACCCTTTGGCTGTTGTGACTATGCTGCTGTGAACCTGAGTTGGCGGACATCTGGTTGAGTTCTTGTTTTCAACTGAAGTGGAATTGCTGAAATTGTATGGTAATTCTATTTCTAATTTTTTGAGGAACCACCATAAGACGGTGTTTATTTTTTAAAGGGCTACATAGAATGAGCAAAGCTATGGTTACGTCTAAAAGAAAGATAATAATAAACCTAGGTTTCATGACAAATTTGAAGTGATTCACCGATGGAACTGCAGTTTCGCCTGTCTTTTTTGTTTTGTTTTGTTTTGTTTCTCACTTGTCCACTTATCTGAGAAGATTTACAAGCCTTCTTCTCTTTGAAGATCCAGTTAAAGTAGGGTCTGTTATTATGAGCAGATAGTGGGTATTATATTAAAGAATAAATAGTAAAGGAGGAAAGCTGTATGAGGTGTGCTGTTTAAAGAAGATCCTAAACGGCGAAGTTTATTGCTTGACTCTGCATTCCTCTGGCATGTTCCCCAAAACTGCACTCCAGTATTTCATATTTGCAGCCATTTATTCACTTGACAAACATGGAGCTTCTGCCATCTGCTCAGGGACCGTGCAGCATAACACTTAGTCCTCACTGTCTTGTTCTGTAGATACCTGGATTCGTGTCTTATTGCTCCAACCCACGCAGTCCATGCTTAAACAGCCCCAGGAATCAGACAGTGGGCGAGGCAAGTGTGAGGCTTCTATGGGCGGGTGAGGCGGTAGAGCCCTGCAGAGCTCAGAGCTTACCTAAGGAGCAATCCCTCATCCTTTCTGGCTACTAGTTGCCCTGTGGGAATGTAGGACCAGTTTTCCAGATCTCCCTAACTTCCAGGAAAAATAAGATATCCAGCTTCTTCTTCTTTTTTTTTTTTTTTTTT
>NW_016107546.1:2910536-2919589 GCF_001604975.1 Cebus imitator | reverse complement strand
AGACAGAATCTCACTCTGTAGCCAGGCTGGAGTGCAGTGGTGTGATCTTGGCTCACTGCAACCTCCGCCTCCTGGGTTCAAGCGATTCTCCTGCCTCAGCCTCCCAAGTAGCTGGGACTATAGGCATGCACCACCACAACCAGCTAATGTTTTGTATTTTTAGTAGAGATGGGGTTTCACCATGTTGGCCAGGGTGGTCTTGATCTCTTGACCTCGTGATCTGCCCCCCTCAGCCACCCAAAGTGCTGGGATTACAGGCATGAGCCACTGCACCTGGCTGCCTTTACATATTTAGACATGCCGTGTATATAGGCCATTTGGACTCAAGACCAGGGCCTCAGAAATACTGGAAGTGCACCTGGGTCATAGTGACTTTTGCCCATAGTTGTTTTGGTCACGACTGCTGGATAAGTATTGCTCCAAAACTTAGTGCATGAAACAATCATTTTATTATGCTCATGGATTTTGTGGGACAGAAATCTGGACAGGGCGCAGCCTGTCCCTGCTCAGAAACGTCTCAGGAAGCTGGGAAGACTCCATGGAAGTCGGGGGTGGGGGGCGGTGATCCTGGAAACAGGGGCTGGTATCAAAAGGAGGCATCCACTCTCATGTCTGGTGGTTGATGCTGGCTGCCAGTGGGGATCATAGCTGAGGCTGTCAGCTGCATCCCCTAAACATAGCCCAGGCTTCCTCAAAGCATGGGGGCTGCAGAGAAGGCAGACTTCTTACTTGATGAGTCAGGACACCACAGATGAGTATTCCAGGAACCAAAGTCATAGCCACATCACCTTTTCTGAACTTGCATTCTGTTGGTTACAACCAAGTTACAATCTTGCCCAGATTCAGAAGGAGAGGTAGCCCCACCTCTCAATGAGGGGAGTATCAAAGCATTTTGGGGGCCATGTTTTAACCACCACACATATTAAAATATTGCCTGCCATCATGGTGTTGGGACGGCTTCCAAGAATATGTCTAATTCAAAAAGCAATTCAAAGAGCATTTCAAGGATATTTGAAATTCACTGAAATGTTATAGTTACACATGAAAAAAACTTAAAAGGTTTTCCTTGTATTTGACAAAAATTCTTAAATCGATGTCACTATCAGTCACGAATTGTTTGTCATGAATTTTCAATGCTGAAACTTTTCTGAAATATTAACAACAAAAAATTGTTTTTCATCAGCCATGCTATAGGAAAGACTGACTTCTATCTTTCTACTCTCTGTAGAAATATCATGTCAGGCGTGGGGCTCACACCTGTAATCCCAGCACTTTGGGAGGCTGAGGCAGACAGATCACAAGGTCAGGAGTTCAAGACCAGCCTGGCCAACATGGTGAAACCCCGTCTCTACTAAAAATACAAAAATTAGATGGGTGTGGTGGTGCATGCCTGTAATCCCAGCTACTAGAAGGGTGAGGCAGGAGAATTGTTTAAACCCAGGAGATGGAAGTTGCAGTAAGCCGAGATCATGCCATTGCACTCCAGCCTGGGCAACAAGCGTGAAATTCCATCTCAAAAGAAAAGATCACAAAGGTGTTACCATATGGAGAGGAGATGAGGAATGTACTGCCCAAAAAGTGGTGTTTCAGACTCTTGTATACTCACATGAACACCTATAATAAGATTCTGGCCGGGCGCGGTGGCTCAAGCCTGTAATCCCAGCACTTTGGGAGGCCGAGGCAGGTGGATCACGAGGTCAAGAGATCGAGACCATCCTGGTCAACATGGTGAAACCCCGTCTCTACTAAAAAAATACAAAAAGTTAGCTGGGCATGGTGGCAGCACGTGCCTGTAATCCCAGCTACTAAGGAGGCTGAGGCAGGAGAATTGCCTGAACCCGGGAGGCGGAGGTTGCGGTGAGCCGAGATCGCGCCATTGCACTCCAGCCTGGGTAACAAGAGTGAAACTCCGTCTCAAAAAAAATAAATAAATAAAATGAAAAAATAAAAAAAAAATAAGATTCTGGATACAAGAATTTAAGGTAGTAATTAGTCTCAAAAAATAAAAATAGAAAAGACCAACTTGGGCAGCAGCAGTCCAGGAAAACTTCATGGAAGATGAAAGAAATGGAATTTCAGTAGAGCGAATGGAGGCTGGGGGCAGGACTGACCCAACCGGTCAACGCATACTGGCAGTTACACCGATATCAGTTCTGATTGGCTCAGTCTCCACGCTCATTGGTTAGTGCTCCACAGCAGTTGGTAAACGTTTTGCATATCATCCCTGCCTGTTAGAGCGGACAATATTAGCAAAGGCACCGAGAAGGAATAATCTTGGCCTGTTTATCAAACGGTAAGGAAATTTCACTGGCTTGAGTCCAGCTGGAGGCAGTTACGGGAAGTACAGCTGTTTAGCTAGAGTAAAGCCAATTGTGAAGCATGTTGAATGTCAAGCAAAGGAATTCGTACATATTCCTGGAAACAATGGGGGAGTAATGAACCTTTCAGTAAAATAATAACAACTTTTGAAATTAATTTTAGAAAGATTACTTCAGTAGTTGAATGAGGAGAAACTAGGAACACTTTTTTAGAAGGTGGTTGTAATATTCCAAGGAAGAATTATCAGACATGAACTAAGTAAAGAGGAATTTGGGCTTGTGTATCACTTTCCTAACTCGAGTTTTGTATTATTAGGTTATTTTTGGGGTTTATTTTTTGAGATGGAATTTCACTCTTGTTGCCCAGGCCGGAGTGCAATTGTGCGATCTCAGCTCACTGCCACCTCCGCCTCCTGGGTTCAAGCAGTTCTCCTGCCTCAGCCTCCTGAGTAGCTGGGACTACAGGCAATGATTTCTCCATGTTCATTAGGCTGATCTTGAACTCCCGGCCTCAGGTGATCCTCCCGCCTTGGCCTCCCAAAGTGCTGGGATTACAGGCATGAGCCACAGTGCCTGGCCTGTATTATTAGCTTATAATGGATCATGTAGGAAAACCGCTCATGCTCCACTTAAAATGTTCTCGTCCCCTCTCCTTCCAGCCACTGCTGCAGTGAGCAGTTCTATCCAACCAGCTTCGTGCAGCAGCACGCTGAGCATGCCTCTTCTCACTGCCCGTCCCTGGCTTCTCACACGCAGTGGCTGGCTGGGGTGTCCCAGGCAACCCACAGGGCACTCACTCATGTACGCCCAAAAATGTGGGGTAACAACATCCTATAAAGGAACCGTCTTCCACTGGGGATGGGAGCTCTTGAATCAATGCTTCCCCTGTTCTCCCCACAGTTCTGAGACACACTCCAGAGAGCTTTCAAAAGCTGCTGTGATGGTCAGGCACTGCAGCTCATGCCTGTAATCCCAGCACTTTAGGAGTCCAAGGCGGGCAGATCTCCTGAGGTCAGGAGTTCGGAATCAGTCTGACCAACACGAAGAAGCCCCGTCTCTACTAAAAATACAAAATTAGCCGGGCATGGTGGTGCATGCCTGTAATGCCAGCTACTCAGGAGGCTGAGGCAGGAGAATCGCTTGAACCCAGGAGGCAGAGTTGGCGGTAAGCCGAGATCGCACCATTGCACTCCAGCCTGGGCAACGAGCAAAACCCCATCTCTCTCTCTCTCTCTCTCTCTCTGTCTCTCTCTTTGTCTGTCTCTCTCTCTGTCTCTCTCTCACACACACACACACACACACACACACACACACAGCTGCTGTGGGATCCAGCAATCACTTATAGGCATGGATGCCTAGATTGCATTGGATTTTCTCCCCAGCCTTCTACCCCATCTACTCCCCACCAACCCTCCTTCCTGCTCCCTGTGGTCACATCCCAACTAAACCATCCACGCATAAGCCATGATCCTATGCTTTTCTTTCGGGGAACCCAGGCTAAGAGAGAACAGGATCCTCTAATTCTTTGGTGCCACCATAGTGGAAACTCACATGCTGTTCTGCCCACCGTAGGAGCATCACATCCTCACGACTCACCCTTCTGTTGAATAGCTAGTATCACCTTTGACCTTTTTAACTTTTTTTCTTCCTGAGGCAGAGTCTCACTCTGTTTCACTCAGGCTGGACTGCAGTGGTGCATGATGTTGGCTCACTGCAGCCTCTGCCTCCCGGGTTCAAGCGATTCTCCTGTCTCAGCTCCCGAGTAGCTGGAACCACAGGCATGTGCCACCACACACAGATAATTTTGTATTTTTAGTAGAGATGGGGTTTCACCATGTTGGCCAGGCTGGTCTCAAACTCCTGACTGCAGGTGATCCTCCTGCCTCAGCCTCCCAATGTGCTGGGATTACAGGCATGAGCCACTGCACCCGGCATCCTTTTTAGTTTTTAAAAACAAGTTTGTAGGACTGACTCAGTCCCATGTACTCAGCAGTATTTTAAGCCAGTAGAGTGGTAATTTAGGATACTGGTAAGAGCAGAGAATCTAGAATCATAAGATCTAGATTTGATCCTTGCTACCAACTAGATGAATGACCAAGGGCAAGACATACAGCTCTTGGAGTCTTCAGTATCCTCATTTGTAAGATAGGTGTGTTAGTAGCTATCGACCTTCAGTGTTCTTGTATCAAGCAGGACCGAGTGTGTGTGATGAGCAGTTGCTAATTTCAGCACTCAGCTTCCATTTCCCCTTCCTGTTGGTTATGTGATTCCAACTTTTGTTTGGATGGCTATCACTTGTCCCCAGTGCATCCTATGTTTTACCACCATTCTTCCCTCGACCCCCAGCTTTAGGGTAGACCCTAATGGTCTCAGTCTAAAGGAACTATTCATCATCTCCCTGGCTACGATGATTTTAAAAACCAAGGAGAAATTTACTGGCAGATCTGGTCACCCTTCTGAAAGAGCAATCAAATAAGAGAACATGTAGCTCTGGAAATTGCTGGAAATCATCACGTGGCCCTAAGGAGTGCGAGGGCCCTAAAGATGAAGCAGAAAGAGGGATAGTGAGATTACTGAGCTTTTGAGTCAAATCACATCCAAAGTTCATGTGACCTCTGATCTTTTCAAATAAATGAGTTATTAAATATTTTATTTAAACCAGTGTAAGTCAGGCTTTCTCTTATCTGGGACAGAAAGACTTTCAACTGCTAGAGTATAAAAGCAAGCTTTGTAACTTGCAAACCACTATAAAACATTTTAAAAATTATTTTTCCACTATGAATTAGCAAGAATACCTGTGACCCTTGGGGCAGGTTGAGAACAATTTCTAAGCTTTTATTTTAATTTAGTACCCTCTTTTGGAAAAAATTGGTACCGACTGACAGATTGTTCAGAAATAGATCCCAACAAGACTAATCATTTATGGAAAAAGAAACAGGCATTTTAAAACCTATAAAACTGAGTGAGTTGTGTGTGAGACTGAATGAGAATATAATATATTCTTATATTCAAATATATATAAAATTCACAAGTCATAAAAGTAGAGACTGTCAGATCTGGCTACATAAAAATAAAACTACAAAAACTGCTATATGGCAAAAAAAAAAAAAAAAGAAGAAGAAGAAGAAAAGAAAAGAAAAAAGAAACCCAGAGTTAAAATGTAAGTAACAAACTGAGGGAAATTTTTGTAGCTTATATGAAAGATCAATATACAAAGAATTCTTATTGATCATAAAATTTGAAGAACATATGAAAAGATGCTAAATTAAGGTCAAAGTCAAGAGTTATTAGGTTTAAAAAGGTTACTAATAATTACACACATTAAGTTCCAGGCACTATAAGAATTACCTCATAGAGATGCATATATAAGAATGATCATTATAGAGTTAAAAAATGAAAACAAATGTTTAACAATAAAAAAGCTGGTAAAATATATTTTGATATAGTCTTATATTGAAATATATGTTGGAACCATTAAAAAAGATCAGGTAGGCCTTTAAGTGTTATCATGGAAAGACACATGCTATATTGTTTGAGGATATTAAAAAATGTACAGAACAATTCCATTTATATTAAAATATACATTAACGTATGCATTAAAAGTCCGAAGGTAAATGCCAACAATTAATAACAGTTATCTCTCAGGTCGTAGATTTGCATAGTGGCCGTTTTATGTAAAGCTTTCACAAAATTCAAATAGTACACAAATATTTTTATTTTAAACAAATGAGCAGAAATCAGAGAGAAATTCAGATTGGGTAATCTGTGGCCTCCTTGATGGTAGAATGCATTCCTCTTGTCCCGGGTCTCTGAGTGTCAGTGAAGTGCCCAGCAGGTGATAGTCCTGTTGTGTCTGGGAAGGCTGGAAGGAAGGAGGAGGAAGAGCATGAGAGAGAAAATATTTTCCCCAACCAGGTAACTGGAAATGGAGAAACTTCACAAGGAGCTACAGTGGAGCAGGAGGGGTTTCATCTCAGCGTTCACTGTCCTGGACTCAGCTCCTTGAAGCCTGCGCAGTTGTCATTGCTGCTTTGCCAGGTTCTGGCTGTGAGACCCAGTGACCGCCTCCTTCCCCACTATTTCCCAACCCGGGGTTTCTTGTACCTAATCTTATCCCTCCCCTGCCCTTTGGACTTGACTGGACTAATTTGACAACACAGCAGCCCCATTATGAACAGCTAAAGTCTGATGTGATCCATAAGCTAGAGCCTTTGCTGAGCTGTCATCTCTCCACCTCCACCCCTGCCCCAAGAAACTGCAGTTTGGAGTCTCTAGATAAGAAGCCACAGGAGGAACAATGCAAGCAAGCTTTGGGCTCCCTCATTTCATGTCTTGTGAGCGACTTCAACGAGTTAAGAGAAAGTTATCTTGATTGAATCCTAGCCTTGCACAACTCAAAAGGATCAGAAATTGTCAGGCCATGATTTTTCAGATAAAAAACTGAAGCTTAGAAAATGTATATAACTTCCCCTAAGCCCATACAAACTTGCAGGAGTGCCAACACGAGAAGCCAATTCTCCCGACCCTGTGGACTCCTGACCTCACACGGGGCTATTTCCACTCTGCCATGCCATGTCTTTGGCTGCCGTATTTCCAGCTGCAAAGTTCCAGAGCTTCAGGGATGTATAAAGAGTAAACGCTGACACCTTCACTCAAAATAGAGAATTGAAAACAAAAATGCAGCACTGAAAGCTTTTACTTTAATGCCTAGTATTGTCAATGTCAGTAGTATCACAGCGTCATATCATCAATGTGACGTTTGTCCATTCATCTATTCATTCATTCATCAAACATTTCTGAGCATGTATATCATTCCAGGCCCTGGAGCAGAAATAAATAAATAAATAAAACCACACAGCAGTAGCAAAGGGGCCATATAAACCAGCAGTCATTTTAAGCATTACATCCTTATTTGATCAGTCTGGTCCTGCCCCTTAGACCCCTGGCCTTTGGTCTTGGCAATCCTTGTATGGAGAATTACTATATAATTGCACAACACTCAATTTACTGAAGACCCTCTAGCAATTCAATTGCAATCAACTCTTGGATGAAAACCCTGCAAATATGGTAGCTGTGTATGGTGGTTGCATGGATTATTTCAAGGATAAAAGGCAGGAAGTTTTCACCTTTGACATTTCACCTGCCACTGGAATATCAATATCCTTAACATCACTCACAGTAAGTTCTTCCAAGGAAAACAGGATGCACCATCCAGCAGACACCAAGATCCAATCATTTTTGGCTGGGGTACAGTGGTGCCATCTCAGCTCACTGCAACCTCTGCTGCCTGGGTTCAAGTGATTCTCCTGTCTCAGCCCCCTGAGTAGCTGGGATTACAGGTGCCTGCCATCACACCTGGCTGATTTTTGTAGTTTTAGTACAGGTTGTTTTTTTTTTTTTTTTGAGACAGAGTCTTGCTCTGCCGCCAGGCGCCAGGCTGGAGTGCTGTATTGTGATCTCGGCTCCTCACTGTAACCTCTACCTCCCGGGTTCAAGCCATTCTCCTGCCTCAGCCTCCTGAGTAGGTGGGACTACAGGCGTGTGCCACCATGCCCAGCTAATTTTTGTATATTTTTAGTAGAGACAGGGTTTCACCATGTTGGCCAGGATGGTCTCGATCTCTTGACCTCGTGATCCACCTGCCTCTGCCTCCCAAAGTGCTGGGATTACAGGAGTGAGCCACCACACCTGGCCACCAAGATCCAATCTTAATACCTAGAACAATTATAGATAATCCCACTGGCTCAGTCAAGATCCAGCAAGTTAATTTTGGTTACAAAGAAAGCATGGCTATGTGTTACTAGACTCTCAAACCATTACATCTTAGAAACAGTATGTCTGAGAATGGGCTTTCTTTGTGTCAGAGTGGCTATCTGTACATGTTTTGAGGAAGCATTTGGGGAAGCCCCAAGGCACAATGTCTTTGGTGTCATGATCACCGACACCGTTGACAGTCAGTTATATTGCACATGTAGCTCAGCGTGTGCCAAGGAGCCTGAGCCTCCTGAAGGACAATGTGTATTGAAGCCAAGGACAGAGGGAGGCATCCTACAGCTCCTGAGATCACCTTCAGCACTCTGAAGGGTAATAATCCTCTGCTCCACACAGATTTGCATTATCAAGGGAAGATACAGGCTTCTTGCAGGCTTTTTGAAAATCTGGGTGATAGATTAGTCACTTAAAAAAAGAATATTGAAGGAAGTCCAACATTTAGATGGAAGGACAAGGATACTGAACTTCACATCTTATATAAAAATTAACTCGAACTGGACCACAGATCTAAATGGAAAATGTAAGCTATAAAACTTTTGGAAGAAATCATAGGAGAAAATGTTTGTGGGTCTTGGTTTAGGCAAAGAATTCCTACGTAAGATATCAAAAGCATGATTCATAAATGAGCAACTGATAAATTGGAGTTCACCAAGTTTAAAAATTTTACTCTGCAAAAGACAAGAGAATAAAAAGAGAAGGTAGATTGGTAGGAATTATTGAAACTCACATTCCTGATGAAAGACTTGTACTCAGAATACAATACAAACTCTCAAAACTCAATAGTAAGTAAACAACCCAATTAGAAAATGAACAAAAGATCGGAACAGAAATTTTACTAAAAAAGACGTATGATAGCAAGTAAGCACATGAAAAAATGCTCAACATCATTTGCCACTTGGTAAATTCAAATTGAAACCACAATGAGATGCCACTACACACCTATTTTTTTTTTTTTTTTTTTTT
>NW_016107546.1:2878810-2910391 GCF_001604975.1 Cebus imitator | reverse complement strand
ACCATGTTGACCAGGATGGTCTCGATCTCTTGACCTCGTGATCCACCCGCCTCGGCCTCCCAAAGTGCTGGGATTACAGGCGTGAGCCACCGCGTCCGGCCTCATACCTATTAAATAGAATGGCCAAAATATATTTTTTAAAAACTCATAACATCCAGCACCTTAGCCCATTTTATGTTGCTACAATCAAATACCAGAGACTGGATAATTTGTAAAGAACAGAAATCTATTTCTTACAGTTCTGGAGATGGGAAGTCTAAGGGCATGGCACTGACATCTGGTGAGAGCCTTCTTGCTGCATTACAAGATAGCAGACGACATCACAGAGAGAGAGGGTCCTACAAGAGAGCCAAACTGGCTTTTATACTACCCTTGTGATAACTAACACATTCCCTTGATAACGCATTAATCCATCAGCCCGTTAATCCATTAATCCATGAAATGATTAATCCATTCATGACAGCAGAGCCCTCAGTTCCCAAAGAAGTGAGAGACCAAGTTTCCAACACATGAACTTTTAGAGGACTTTAAAACCATAGCACTAAGTGCTGACGAGACTGCAGAGGAACTGGAGCTCTCATATATTGCTGAGAATGACAGCTGATACAGACCCTGTGGAAAACAATTTAGAAGATTTAAGTTAAACAAAGGCTTACCATATAATTTAGCAATCCTATTCATAGTTACAGAAATGAAACCAGAAGCTGGGATGGGCCTGGTGTGCATGCCTATAATAACAGCACTTTGGGAGGCCAAGGTAAGAGGATTACTTCAGGCCAGGAGTTTGAAGCTGCAGTGAACTATGATTGCACCACCGCACTCCAGCCTGGGCAATACGGCAAGACTCCATCTTCTTTTAAGAAAAGAAAAATGGAAACAACCCGGTGTCCTTCAAGAAGTTAAGGAATGAACTGTGGTGCTTCCGTAGAATGGAACACACTACTCAGCAACAAAAAGGAATGAACTGGCCAGGCGCAGTGGCTCACGCCTGTAATCCCAGCACTGTGTGAGGCCAAGGTGGGCAGATCACCTGAGGCCAGGAGTTTGAGACTAGCCTGGACAACATGGTGAAACCCCGTCTCTGCTAAAAATACAAAACAGCCTGGCGTGGTGGCGGGCGCCTGCAACGTCAGCTACTCAGAAGGCTGAAGCACAAGAATCGCTTGAACCTGGGAGGTAGAGGTTGCAGTGAGCCAAGATGGGGCCACTGCACTCCAGCTTGGGTGACAGAGCAAGACTCCATCTCAAAAACAAAACAAAAAAAAGAATGAAGGAATGAACTAGTGATATATGCAACAACAAGGATGAAGATCAAATGCATTATACTGAGTGAAATAACTCTGACTTAAAATTTACATATTGTGGCTGGGCACAGTGGCTCATGCCTGTGATCCCAGGACTTTGGGAAGCCAAGGCAGGCAGATCACAAGATCAAGAGACTAAAACCATCCTGGCAAGCATGGTGAAACCCCGTCTGTACTAAAAATACAAAAATTAGCTGGGTGTGTTGGTGTGTGCCTGTAGTCCCAGCTACTTGGGAGGCTAAGGCAGGAGAATCACTTGAACCTGGGAGGCAGAGGTAGCAGTGAGCAGAGATTGTGCCATTGCACTCCAGCCTGGCAACAGAACAAGACTCCATCTCAAGAAAAAAATTTGCATATTGTATGATTCCGTGGTGTGACATTCTGGAAAAGGCAAAAAAATGTAGGTATGTGTCAGAGTCTGTCTGTGTTGCTATAAGTACTTGCAACTAGGCGATTTATAAAGAAAAGGAGTTTATTTGGCTCACAGCTCCACAAGCTGTACAAGAAGCATGGCATGAGCATCTGCTTCTGGGAAGCCTCAGGCTGCTTCCACTCCAGCAGAAGGCAAAAGGGAGCTGGTGTATGCAGAGGTCACATGGTGAGAGGAGATGCAAAAGTGAGAGGGGGAGCTGCCAGACTCTTTTTAACAACCAGCTTTCTCTGGAACTAACAGGGCAGAGCTCACTCACCTCCTCCCCCGGGGGAGAATATTCATCTATTCACGAAGAATGCGCCCCTACAACCCAAACATCTCCCGCTAGGCTTCTCCACCCACATTGGGGATCAAATGTCAACGTGAGGTTTGGAGGGTCAGATATTCAGACTATAGCAGTGTGGAAAGTAGATCAGTGGCTGTCAGGGGCAGCGATGGGGAGAGAGTGTGACTACAAAGAGATAATACAGGGAGTTTTCCTGGATGACAGGACCATTCTGTTCCTACCTCGCATATACTCCCATAGGAGAGCAACAGCAGCCATCAATAAAGCATCCTTCCTCCCTCCCTATCCCAGGTTAAATTATTAATATCAACCAAGACACTGGGAAGGAAGGAAGTCATGGGCTAAGAGTTTCTTCTGAATAAACGACAACACAATAACAGAACACAGGTTCGAGCTTGGTGGCTAACTCCTGCAATCCCTGCACTTTGGGAGGCCGAGGCAGGTGGATCACAAGGTCAAGAGTTCAAGACCAGTCTGGCCAAAATGGTGAAACTCCGTCTCTACTAAAAATACAAAAATTAGCTGGGTGTGGTGGTGCATGCCTGTAATCCCAGCTACTCAGGAGGCTGAAGCAGAGAAGTGTGTGAAGCCAGGAGGCGGAGGTCGCAGTGAGCTGAAATCATGCCACTGTATTCCAGCCTGGGTGACAGAGCGAGACTCCATCTCAAAAACAAAACAAAACAAAAAACACAAAAAAGTTAGCCAGACATGGTGGCGGGTGCCTGTAATCCCAGCTACTCAGGAGACTGAAGCAGGAGAATCGCTTGAACCCGGGAGGTGGAGGTTCCAGTGAGCCAAGATCATACCACTGCACTCCAGCCTGGGCAACAAGAGCAAATCTCCTTCTAAAAAAAAACAAAACCAAACAAACAAAAAGTCATAGCATATAAGCCAGAGCTGTGGGGTCATGGTATAAAACAGCCATAGAGTCCAGGATTTAACCAGCTGGCGTGTTGCACCTGCCCCACCTCCAATGAGCAGAGCCGAGCGTCACCCAAAGGTTGGAGCACATTCTTTGGACCTCAGCAGTCAGAGTGCCCCATGCTGGAGCATCAGCAGATAAGCTGACAGGATCCAGTGGGTGCTTCCGAAGCTCGGGCCAACTGGAATAAATAATGGATTTTCCTCCAGATGTGCCCTGAACAGCACCTCTGATATCAAAGTGAAAGATGAGCATGGTCCAGGCATTTGTCAACACTTACGTAACTATACACCCAAAAGAGCAAATTGTGCTGCTGTGTGTACATTTAAAAATAAATATAAAAAAGCTTTAGGGAAAAGCCTAGCTCAAAGTGTAACTAGGGATAAGTTTTAAGCAACAAGTTCATGTCTTTTTATTTATTTGGCCCCAAATGAAAGCAATGAGTGGCAAGAATATACACCACCAAGTTGTTTCTTCTTTTGTGGATTTCTTACGACAATCAATGGTGCTTCTAACAGAAAATACAAGTCTGCAGAGAGTTAAAAGATGGGGAGGGTGGGTGGTAGGTCCAACCCATTAGGAGCCACAGTAGGAATTGTCCTGTTTATACATTGCACAACTGTCCTGCCACTGGGGCAGTATCTTCCATGTTTATAAGCTGTTTAAAGAATAAACCCTAACAGTGATGAGCCAAGTAAAACACACACTGGCAACCACAGATGATAACACAACTCCCCTGGGGCTGGCGGGTCCCTGGAGGATTGAGATAGTGCTGGGAAAATTACTAAGCAGTCTGGTTTTCCATGAAGCTTGGGGTGTGAGTGGGTTTATCAAAAGCTCCAGGGTGCTCCAGGGTGGTGGTTCCCTGGGCAGGTAGTCACAGTCACAGGAGAGACCTCAGAGAGGTGTTCTCTACAAAAGGGCTGGAAGTTAAGGGAACACATTCACATGGCGTCAAACAGCACATTCTGTCTCTGTTGATTGTTATGTTGTCAGAGAACATAAATAATCCGACGTACATATTAGCACCACAAATGAGAGAACAGCCAGCAGCTCTCTAGTTTGTTTTGGTCTTCAGGGTTCTCTGAGAGTGCTTAGTCCTTCACTTGCTTACCCAAAGTCAATGCTAGGTTCAGGTATTTTCTATTATTATTAATTTTTTTTGAGTCGGAGTTTCACTCTTGTTGCTCAGACTGGAGTGCAGTGGCATGATCTCGGGTCACCGCAACCTCCAACTCCCAGCTTCAAGTGATTCTCCTGCCTCAGGCTCTCAAGTAGCTAGGACTACAGGCATGCACCACCATGCCCAGCTAATTTTTGTATTTTTAGTAGATGTGAGGTTTCACCATGTTGGCAGGATGGTCTCGATCTCCTAACCTCGTGATCCACCCACCTCGGCCTCCCAAAGCGCTAGGATTACAGGCATGAGCTGGCCATTTCAGGTATTTCCTAAAGCACTTTCCTATCTCGGAATTTCAATTCCTGAACTTATTAGACAATTGTTCTTCAACTGCTTCAAGTGCCAAGAAGTTGTTTATCTCAGGGGCGTCTCCCTCTACCAGTCTCATTATGCTGCAGCAGTCATCCTGGAAAGCAGTTCCAGGAACAGCCTTGCCTGCTGCAAACCTGGCTGTCCCTTGGCCTGCTGGCCCTTGTGACGCTCAGGATGTTCTGCTGGGTGCTCACGTTGGCTGTGAGCAGTGTGCACTGTGGCCATCCCTGAGCCCAAAGGTCCAGCAGAGTGGCAGTGTCTGCCCCAGCAGAGGAGGCTTCACCCAGGATCACTCCAAGTTGGGAGGAAATAAAAGTTTCAAGGCAATCATCAATCCCTCCATTGTCCCCTTCCCGGGACCTGAACCCATCTGCTTTCAGTTTGATGAAGAGAGAAGATCATGGAGGTATCTAGATACCAGTCATCTTCGCTGAGGACAAGAAGAGAAAACAAGAGGAGAGGACTGCCACAGAGCCAGAGTTGGCTTCAACACACATTTTTAAATCGCCTCCGTGGGCTGTGACTCTGAAATGCAGTGCGAAAAGCCACCTCCGTAGCACTTTCCAAAAAAAGAAGAAGGGTCCTGGAAAAACTGGCTGGTGTCATGTTGTAATCCCTCCTATGTTTCTACACAAAACAATACTTTCCTCTTCTGCGTTCCTTGAAGAGGACAGTGGGGTGCGCTGGTGGGGGACATTCCTGATACGTTTAGTACATGTGCTATTCTAGGCAGGCTTCCGGCTTTTGCTTTTTCTCAGACTCTTTTCTATGTAGGCATGAGCTCCTAGCCACTCTCCTCAGCCCCTGCCCCCTGTCATGTCCCTCATTTCCCTGGTGACACTTCTAAAAGCT
The DNA here is from genome assembly GCF_001604975.1 of Cebus imitator. Lineage (NCBI taxonomy): Eukaryota > Metazoa > Chordata > Mammalia > Primates > Cebidae > Cebus > Cebus imitator. Next base: position 2,905,102 of record NW_016107546.1, on the reverse strand, counting down.
GTCCCTCAGGTGATGCTTTGCCACTTCAAAATAAAAGATGCACTGCCCTTTGAAAGAGCATCAGAACTTCTCTCGGTATCCACCCGTCTCCTGGAAAGTACCTATGGGAATCTATCTACCTTCACCCAGCTGTACTAAGCCCCGTACCAGTGAAAACACCCCATAATTTTATTTTTGAGAAAATTGTAAAAGACATAAAAGCATACCATTAAAATAACATTTGCCGTAAGTTTCTAAAAGACACTTTTCATCAAGTGAAGGAAGTTCCCTTCTAGGTCTAGTTCGCTATTGATATTTTATCTGCAGGGATTGAGATGTTATTAGTTTGGTAAATTACACACATAGAGATTCTAGTGTGGAACTACCTTTGAGAATGGCCTCTTTTGTTCATTTTCATGTATGTATTCATATACTGCTGAATTCCATTTGTTAATATTTTGTTTGGGCTTTTTGCCATTCCATTTATAATCAGGATTGGCAAGTGCTTTCATTTCTTGCATTTTTCTCACTGGCTTAGAAATTGACAACATCCTTAACACCCCCTTCTTCACATGACCTGGCCAGACATTTCAATCCATCATAAGAAAAATTAAATCTTCATCCCCAAAAACAAAAAGTCAGTAGATAAAATTTAAAATTGATTAGTCACAAAATAGCAATGTAAGAATTATTAGAAAACGAGAAGGTAAATGCCAAAAGAAAACAACTGAAAGGAATAGAGGTCGTTGCCTCCAGGGAAGAGAAAAATAGGAAACTGCTTGCTTTTTTTGTTTGTGAAAATTATCCTTTAGGATTACTTTTCTTTTTAAACCAAGAATATAAAACCATGCTCCATTCTTTTAAACTGTTTTATCAAACATGTATTACTTTGACACAAATGAAAGAAAAAATTTAGGTCTCACAGCTCAGACATTTATGGTGCAGAATTTATTTTGAAATTGTGACATCTCTTGGGTTTCATTTCTCCCCCAGGGAACATATAGAGAAGCCATAGTTTGCTTGTTCAAGCTTTTCCCTTCTAGTATATTTTGTACTTTCCTGTCTCTGAAGATATGAGGCTTCTTCCCCTTACCCCTACCCAACTGCATGCCAAAATATTGGCTTTCCACCAAGCAAAGGTTGGAAGACATTTTTAAACCCTTTATTAGAAAACATGCAATAATATTATTTAGATATCCCTTGAAGGACTTCTGGTCTGGTGGAAGAATTCTGGATTCATGCGCTAGTTCTTTTTTGGTACCTGGTTGATGTAAGGCTCTGTGGCTTTGCTTTGATAACTGGTTCAGGACACAGTGGTGGTGGTAGAGGGATCATTGAATGGGGATGCTATTAGGACCCACCCTATACCCAGGCCAGGCCCACCATCAGCTGTTTCATTTCAAGGGTGACCCTGGAGAGGGCAGTATATCTGTCACTTATAGGATAATCAGTTTAAAATAGAATTCAGACTGGTGGAAAGTAACATGAAAACCCATCATGACAAAAGGTGTTATTTGGGAGGTTTTGTTATTGTTGCTTGTACTCAAAACTAAATCCTTTTTCTCCTGTTAAAATAGCTTTAGCTTTGTGAGATTTTTTAAAACGTTGCTGCTGTTTGCATATTTTGTGACTAAGCCTGGAGAACACATTTTTTTCTAAATTAGTTTGTGTATTTAATCAACATTTCTGAGTCACTAGAACAGAATACTGTTCCCTCCCCTCTGCTGTATTATTGCTATTGACACTTTTATTTTTTTAACAATAGAATGTACCACATTTATTTAAATCAATGACTATGATGATTATATAAAAACAAGAGGAATACTGGCTTGGCACGGTGGCTCACGCCTATAATCCCAGCACTTTGGGGGACGAGGTGGGCAGATCACCTGAAATCAGCAGGAGTTCGAGACCAGCCTGACCAACATGGTGAAACTCCGTCTCTACTAAAAATACAAAAACTAACCAGGTGTGGTGGCGTGTGCCTGTCATCCCAACTACTCGGGAGGCTGAAGCAGGAGAATCACTTGAACCCAGGAGGTGAAGGTGGCAGTGAGCCAAGATCGTGCCACTGTACTCCAGCCTGGGCAATAGGGCAAGACTCCATCTTAAAAAAAAAGAAGAAGAATATTTAAATGGAAAAAAGTCATCAAATGGGATGCAACGTTGCTAAATATATACAGATCTATGTGCACATAAAATATTAGAAAGGAACTTGCACATGTTAATAGTTATGTTACTTATGTGTTCATGTTGAGTGATCTTTTTATTTCTTTACATTTCTTTTTAAACTTTTCTGTAACATGCCTATTTCCTCCTTTATGACAAAACCTATTTAAAAGATAAACCACAATGTCTGAATCAGGTTATAATAACTAAAACAATCATTCTTTTTTATTCTATTTATTCTTCTTTCTTAATGTTTCACCACTTGTGTGGGCTCAGGTCCTCATTCTCATTTTGTTGATAAAATTTAAGAGCTTAAAGCAGTAGCTTTTAGTTTGATGGGTACTTTTCACTGAAAATTGAGGCTGAAAGAGGAAGTTACTACCTTGGAACTTAGGGGAAAATTCTAAAGAATAAGGTATCAGACTTTTAGGATAAATCTGCTTCCTTCTATTGTTTTTCTTCTTAAACTTTTCTGAGAATTTTAGGCTTAACCTTTTAATTCTGGGAGATGGCTACAGTATTTGGAGGCCGTGACTGAATTCAGGAGTTTGATGCTGGATATTGGGAGGATGGTTGATAAGGTTTAGGGGTGATATTGACATTCCAGTTCTGATTCAATTAGAAAAAGGTTGAATATAACATATGTGGCTAAACTCTAGTTGATTGAATTAAAAGTTTAGCAGGTTGGATCATTTAATTGAAAAAAGATGTGGCAAGGCTCTCTTGCTTATGGTGAGTGTAATAACGGTAATTATATGGGAAACCTGAGAAAGGAGACTATTGGTAACTTTGTCCATCTGTGGGTGGTAATGGTGATGGTGGGTGCTCGAGGCTTCCTCTTGGAGATGACATTTGCACTGATCTTCAGGGATAGCACAGCGAACAGCAGGACTTTCCAAAAAGAATACGTTCAAAGGTAACAGTTATGAAAAGACATCTTCTACTCAGACACAGTGAAATAGCCAGGTGGGTGCTACATGGGTCCACCTATTAGAGACCTTGGAGGACAAACAAAGAGATTGTGATGTGGATCTTACAAGGGAAGTTGGAGTTTTTCAAGTAGGAGAGTGATGTTATCAGATTGATTTTTAATGAAGATCTCTGGGGATATTGTATAGAAGTTAGACAAGAACAAGAATACAGGCATACCTTGGAGATAATGTGGGTCCAGTTGCAGAACACCACAAAGACAGTCACACGCATTTTAAAATTTTCTAGTGCATATAAAAGTTATGTTTACACTATACTGTAGTCTAGTAAGTATTCAGTAGCATTATGTCTAAGAAAATAATGTGCATCATTTCATTAAAAATACTTAATTGCTAAAAACTGCTAGTGATCCTTTGAGCCTTCAGTGAGCTGTGATCTATTTGCTGGTGGAGGGTCTTGCCTCAGTGTTAACAGCTGCTGATTGATCAGGGTGGTAGTTGCCAAAGGCTGGGCCTATGGCAATTTCTTAAAATATGTCAACACGGAAGTTTGCCACTTTGATTCTTCCTTTTATGAAAAAATTTATCTGTAGCATGTAATGTTGTTTGAATCAACTTCTTTCAAACTTCTGTTAATGTTGATATTTTACCTCCTCCCCAAAATTGTGAATGTCCTTAATGGCACCTACAGTGGTGAATGCCTTCCAGAAAAATTTCAATTTACTTTGCCCACATCCATCAGAGAAATCATTATCTGCAGCAGCTATAGCCTTTGGAAATGCATTTCTGAAATAATAAGACTTGGAAGTCAAAATTACTCCTTGATCTATGGGTTGCCAAATGGACGTTGTGTTAGCAAGCATGAAATCACATTAATCTCCTTGTGCATCTCCGTCAAGCTCTTAGGTGACCAAGTGCATTGTTACAGTAGTAATATTTTGAAAGGAATCATCAGAGCAGTAAGTCTCAACACTGGGCTTAAAACATTCAGCAAACCATGTTGTAAACAGACGTGCTGTCCTCCAGGCTTTGTTATTCCATGTATAGAGCACAGGCAGAGTAGATTTAGCATAATTCTTAAGGGCCCTAAGATTTTCAGAATGGTAAATGAGCACTGGCTTCAACTGAAAGTCTCCAGCTACATTAGCCCCTAGCAAGAGAGTCAACCTGTCCTTTGAAGCTGGCATTGACTTCTCCTCTGTAGCTATAAAAGTCCTAAACGGCATAGTCCTAAATGGCAAAGTCCTTTTTTCTTCCAGTGGAAGACTGTTTTGTCTGCATTGAAAACCTTCTGTCTAGGGTAGCCTCCTTCATCAATGCTCTGAGCTAGATCTTCTGGATAACTTGCTGCAGCTTCTCCAACAGCACTTGCTCCCTCACCTTGCACTTTACGTTATAGAGATGACTTCTTTCCTCAACTCACGAACCAACCTCTTTGGACTTTTCTTCTGAAGCTTCCTTACCTCTCTCAGCTTCACAGAATTGAAGAGAATTAGAGCCCTGCCCTGGATTAGGCTTTGGCTTAAGGACTTGCTGGGGCTGATTTGATCTTTTAACCAGACCGCTAGAACTTTCTCCATATGAGCAATAAGGCTGTTTTGCTTTCTTATCATTCATATGTTTACCAGGGTAGCACTTGTAGTTTCCTTCAGGAACTTTTCCTTTGCATTCACAACTTAGCTAACTGTTTGGCAAAAGGGGCCTAGCTTTTGGCCTATTTTGGCTTTTGACATGCTTTCCTCACTAAGCTGAATCATTTCTAGCCTTTGATTTAAAGTGAGAGATGTGTGACACTTCTTTTCACTTGGACACTTAGAGGCCATTGTAGGGTTTTAAATTAGCCTACTTTCAATATTTTTGTGTCTCAGGGACCAGGGAAGCCTGGGGAGAGGAAGAGAGATGAAGGAACACAGTGAGTGGAGCAATCAGAACATACACAGCATTTATCGATTAAATCAATAAATGTCTTTATCTTCTACATGCACACTTCGGCGTGCCCCCAATGACAGTAGTAACCTCACAGATCACCACAGCAGATATCATAATGAAAAAGTCTGAAATATTGCAAGAATTACCAAAATGTGACACAGGAACACAAAGTGAGCACAGCACTGTTGAAAAAATGGAGCCAATAGATGCTTGATGCAGCATAGCCACAAACCTTCAATTTGTAAAAACAAAACCAAAACACACAATATCCAAAGAGCTCAATAAAATGAGATATGCTTGTATTCTGGTGATGGGACAACAATGACAAGGCTTTAGATGAGAAAGAAAAAAAGAAAGAAAGAAAAGAAAAACACCAGGTGCCAGATTCCTTGATTAAGGCAAGTGGTGGGGAATGGGAGAAAAAAGTGTGAAAGGCTTCTCTGTAACTGATTACATGTGAAGGAACGTCATTCCAGGAAAATGCCTAGGTTTCTGGTTTGGACAATTTGATGCGTGCTCATACCATGATCTATGCTCCTTTGGATATGTGGATGCCATATGTATTTATCATATGATTCAGGCTTCTTGGTAAGGTTATGTTCACAGGCATTGTTGCTATTAGATGGGAGAAGGCAGGACTGCAGGCATATATTTCACAACCAGCTTTTCCAAACCAGGTCTCATGAAGCACGGGTTTCAGTGAGTATTACCAGATCTCTTGGAGGGGAGAGATGGTCACAAAACATGAACTGGTCTCCTCTGCTCTTCGAGAGTTACGGTGGAAACTGGCATGTTAAAGGCTCACAGTAAAGATACTGTTATACTTTAACTCAGTTTCCCATGGTTATTAGAGCCGAGAATTTTGGGGAAACTGCTGTAAAGGAGGTCAAACAATCTCAGAGTAGGTTTTGTCATGAAATTGCAGGGCGAGTAGGGTTCTATGATCAAAGAACGGCTGTTGTGTTGGGGCCATAAGAACGAATACAAGCAGTGGTGCGCAAGTAATATTCACAGGAGGGTCTCGGTGGGATAGCGGCAGAGGCGGGAGGAGGCACGGGAGGAGGAGGGTTGGACAGCAGGGCTGCAGCCTTGCAGGGCGGTTGCAAGGCTCTCTGGATGGCGACAGCACCCCGATCTGGGCCCGCATTGTTTCTGCGAGTCTACAACTGGGCACGAGAAGGCTCAGCACGCACGCACCGCAGTCTGGGCAGTCGCGCTACCCACAGCACGTAAACAGTAGCCCCACGCAGGCTCGGCTGGACAGGGGCAGAGGCGCCTTCGCCAGGCTCCTCCCCGCGCTGGCCCGCCCCTCAGGAGCACTGACCCTACCAGGAGCCTGGACTCTCCCCAGGGCCCGCCTCCCCGGCAGGGGGCGAGCCGCCTCCACTTCCTGTTTCCGCAGCTGCCCTATCAGGAGCCTGGCGCTCTCCTCAGGGCCCGCCTCCCCGGCAGGGGGCGCCGCCTCCACTTCCTGTGTCTGCGCCTGTCACGGGAACCTGGCACCGGTGGGCCTCTGCTCGTGGGTGGCTCTCTCGGAGCTCAACTCCCGCTTGTCTCCGCTTGACCGAGTGCTTGGGCAGGTAAGGGTCCATTCTGTAGCCCATCCGTCTCTGTATGCCGCTCCCCAAATTCAGCGCTGCGCTCTGGCGTGGCAGCCACCAATTACGTGTGGCCATTCGCATTTGCATTTGTTGGTGCGTGGCGACACTGCCAGGTTGGTGGTTACCCTAGCAGGTCGGCCCAGCCCCGGAACGCTTCCATCACTGCCGAAAGCCCTGTGAGGAGGCGCTGCTACGCATTCCCCGCCGTTGCGCCGGCCCCTCTATACCTTCTGCATTTTTCCTCCTTGCTGCAGAGCCCACCGGGTAGGCACGGGCGATGGCGCAGTACAAGGGCACCATGCGCGAGGCGGGCCGCGCCATGCACCTCCTCAAGAAGCGCGAGAAGCAGCGGGAGCAGATGGAGGTGCTGAAGCAGCGCATCGCCGAGGAGACCATCCTCAAGTCGCAGGTAGATAAGAAGTTCTCCGCGCACTATGACGCCGTGGAGGCCGAGCTGAAGTCCAGCACGGTGGGCCTGGTGACCCTGAACGACATGAAGGCCCGGCAGGAGGCCCTGGTCCGCGAGCGCGAGCGGCAGCTGGCCCAGCGCCAGCAGCAGGAGCAGCAGCGGCTGCAGCAGGAGCGGTTGCGCGAGCAGGAACAGCGACGCGAGCGCAAACGCAAGATCTCCTGCCTGTCCTTCGCGCTCGATGACCTCGATGACCAGGCCGAGGCGGCCGACGCGGCCGAGGCCAGGCGCCCCGGAAACCTGGGCAAGGACCCCGACGTGGACACCAGCTTCCTGCCAGACCGCGACCGCGAGGAGGAGGAGAACCGGCTCCGGGAGGAGCTTCGCCAAGAGTGGGAGGCGCAGCGCGAGAAGGTGAAGGACGAGGAGATGGAGGTCACCTTCAGCTACTGGGACGGCTCGGGCCACCGGCGCACGTTGCGCGTGCGCAAGGGCAACACCGTGCAGCAGTTCCTGAAGAAGGCGCTGCAGGGGCTGCGCAAGGACTTCCTGGAGCTGCGCTCGGCCGGCGTGGAGCAGCTCATGTACATCAAGGAAGACCTCATTCTCCCACACTACCACACCTTCTACGACTTCATCATCGCCAGGGCAAGGGGCAAGAGCGGGCCGCTCTTCAGCTTCGACGTGCACGACGACGTGCGGCTGCTTAGCGACGCCACCATGGAGAAGGATGAGTCGCACGCGGGCAAGGTGGTGCTGCGGAGCTGGTACGAGAAGAACAAGCACATCTTCCCCGCCAGCCGCTGGGAGCCCTATGACCCCGAGAAGAAGTGGGACAAGTACACCATCCGCTAATGCCCACCTGCCAGCGTGGAAACCGGGGGAAGGCACTCATTTCTCTGCTCCGTCACCGTGACCTTGATTCCTTCCCGCCAGTGTAATAAAGACAGAGGGTTCTCGCGATTCACATTAGTTGTTCTGTTTGCCGATGTTATTCTTTCCTTGCTTGGTTGGTCTTTTCCGTGTATTTCAGTGTTGCTACCTGGATTTGCTGCATTGCTCTGCTGAGCTGTGTTGAAACCATGACTGGGCCCACTGTGAGACAGAAATTAGAATAGGGGGCACATTTTTTACTTAGCGTTATGAGCATGGACTTGGGGGCCACACTGACTGAGTTTGATTCCCGACGCAGCTTCCTCCTTGCTGTGTAGTTTTGGCCAAGCTTATTAAACCCCTGTGCCTCAGTTTAGTCACCTGTAAAAGGAAATAAGAGCACCTACTTCATAAGATTGAAGATTAAGTGAGTTAATATTTGTAAAACACTTAGCACTTAATAAATGTGTTTTGTGGTTATTCTTATGGTTTTGGTTTATTTAAAGGACTGTAGTGACCTAGTTCGGAACCATTTGAGGGCAAAGGTGGGCCTGCCCATCACTGGTCCCAGGATCAGCAGTTGCCAGCAGGAGGCGCTCACAGAGGTTGGGGAGCAGCCCCCCTCTGGTGACCTTTAGCTGGGTAGTTTAGCCCCAGAAGTTAGGAGGACAGAGAGCTAATCCAAGTAGCCTGCAGGGTCAGTATCACTTTTTTTTCTTTTGCTCCAATATGGCTCCACAGGGCAGAGTTACAGATCCTGTCTTTATTGAAAATGTTTGTATTTTATTCATTGTGAATCATTTATGTTAATTTTGATTTCTTAAAATATTGTGTTCAAATATTATTGGATTACTGAGTGGCATTTCCTTCCCCTTAACCTTAATGACCAAGGTGGATGCCTCACTCACCTTACCCCAGTCCCAGACCTGAGTGTAAGAGGGACATTAGAGTTCTTGCCTCAGCCCTTAAGCAGGTACCTGTAGCTTAAGCAAGCCTATTTCTCTGCTTCAAAAAAGTCTAGAGGTAAGTTGGCCAGAGCATCAAGGACCCAGGCTGCTTTTACCTTGTTTCATCATATGTGTCTTCCATATCCATGGTTACTTCATAATCCAAGATGGCAGCTCCAGCTTTAACCACCACATCTACATCCAGGAAAACAAAGGTAAGGGGAGAAAGAAAGTTCAAAAGACGTAAAACGGCTGTCTCTCAAGGAAGAGTCCTATAAACCAACAAACACTATATTGATTGCCAGAACTTGTTTACCTGACCACACCTAGCTGCACGGGAAGCTGGGAGATACAGTCCTTATCTGGGATGCCAAGTTCTATTACTATGGGAAAAAATGGACAGCAGAAATCAGGGGATAAACACAATTTCTGATGTAGTCTATCCCTTTCACTACAAAAATATCCAAGTGTATCCTTTCCCCACACATAGCACACTCAATCCTAATGCAGAGAAGACCACCACAGGGGCCCAGTAGTTACATATGGGGTAACATGCAGTCCTCTCCTTCAAGTCTGAATGTGGCCCTTTGTCATCTAGCTACTTATAAACTAAAGAATAAGCAAGCTGTCCTCTCAGGTACCTGATATGCAGTGGTCTAACAAACAAACAAAAACATTAGCAAAAGGGAATGCAAAGGACCAGCAAGAGCCAGTTCTCTGGCCACTGTCAAATTCTACTGGGAGGAATTGCAAAGACTCTGTCTGCCTTGGAGGTATCACCCCTTGTTTGCACTGGGTCCACTGTCTGGGAGGAACTCCCCAGTTCATTGTCTCTCAAACCCCTGGCTTTGCCCTCCTGAGGTCCTCCATGACCACATCCAAGCCCCATTTGGCAGGGCTGCAGATTTTTTGCTGCCTGCTTCCTGCTGATGCAGATTTGGGGAACAGAAATTGCTTTCATAGGTTTTTCAGTCTAGACTAGTGGGCTTTTTGGTAAATCAATTCTCTCAAAAACTTAGATGGATTTCTAGTCAGTTCCATGTACAATGAATTAATCCCAGCCAAAGTTATTTTCTAGACATGATGTTAAGTATGAAACTCTGGTTTTTACTTCCTGGCTTTTGAGCTCTGTCCATCCCACTCCCTAAACTTAATGAGGGATACCTTATAACAATAGAATGGGGTGGGAAGATTACCCCATTAGTGTCCTCTCCAGCTTTACATGGTACCCAGCATCAATCTTATCTCCTGCTAAGGCTGTGGCTTTGAAGCCACTAATGGTAACTTAGGTTGGGCATAGTAAAGCATTTTACTTTTTATTCCAATCCCCCCAGATTGTTGGCACCATTTGTCTGATGAAGAAATTGAGTCTCAATGGGCCTAAGTCACTGGAATGGGGTCATATAATTTTGAAAGTGGGAATTTGTTGTATAATAAGAGCTATATTTGGTCTTTGTCCTAGGTTCCTGGTACAGGGCTCCTAAACCCCTTGGAATTTTCCTGAGTGATAGGAGTGTCTTTTGATATTCATAACAAACCCCTTCCAATGTCACCTGTGTTTACCCTAACGAGGTGACTTCGGGTGGGGCCCCTAGTTAGCTTCAGAATGGGCATGCCCACCAGAAAGAACAGTGACTAAAGGATTGGAACTTTCAGCCCCACTCACCAACCTCCAGGACAGCTGGGGTGGGAGTGGGAGTCTGGAGGTTACACTCTACAAAGACTCTTGAACAACATGATAGGATGAGCTCCCGGGTAGTGAATGCATCTTTGTGCAGGGAGGGTGGCACCTTAACTCCGCAAAGGATCAAAGCTTCTACACTCAGGACCCTTCTGGACCTTGCCCTGTGTACCTCTTCATCTACAGCCTTTGTAATATCTGTAAAATAAAGCAGGAAATGTAAGTTGTTTCCCTGAGCTCTGACAGCTGCTCTGGCAAGTACCATCATGGAAACTCCCAATTAATAGCCAGTGGATCAGAAGTACAGGAGGCTCAGACACAACTGGTGTAGGAAGCAAGGGCAGTCTTGCATGACTGAGCCCTTCATTTGTGGAATTGAAGCTATCTTCAGGGGTTTAACAGGAATTCTGGACAGAAATATAGTTATAATAAGCATTAATCAGACTGCAATTTGACCCACTTCCTTGTAACCAAAAGTCATTAGATACTGACCACGCATATCCCCATTGTTCCTATAGATAAGATTTCTGAGGTTAGAATCCTAAAGCTTTTATTGCTTAAGATGTCTTTCAGATCCTGAATCCCAGCAAAGCACCTGAGGCCAGCCAGTTTGAACACTCCCACAAAGGAATGGAATCAGCATGAGAATAACATTTCTTCTTTTCCCTGTCCCGTAATTTCAACTTGCTCTCTTTGACCAATCAACAGTCTCCACACTTTAGCCCACCAAAAAACCCAAAAAAATCCTAGCCCCAAGCTCCCTGGAGAGATGGATGTGAGGTTTCCTCTTTTCTGTTTGTTCGGCAGCTCAACAGTTAAATCTCTCTGCTGCAACCTGGTGTCTCAGCATATTGACGCCACCACGCACATCAGGCAGAGGGCCTATTATGGACACAGGATCTGATGCTAGCAACAGGGAGGGAGTGTCAGAATTGAACTGAATTGTAGGACACCCAGTCGGTGTCAGAGAATTGATCAGAGTAGGAAAAAACCCACACATCTGGTGTCAGAGGTGTTCTGTGTGAGAGTGCAGTCACAGTCTTTTCTCAGAGACCTGAACCCAAATCTGCTTGTCTTTAGCATCGCGGTTTGTAACTCCACGTCTATTCACTGTTGTTAAGCACGCACATTCTCTAAAGATACAGGGCTACAGGATCCTGAGAAAAGCAGCTGTCTCCTTTTCTCCCTCTCACTTCCAGCCCCCAAAGGTAACTACTTTTCAATAGATCCTCTAGAAATTTACCTCTGCACTTCTAAACAACATGTGTATCTTGCTACTACTTGAGTTTTCAGTTTTAGGCATTTACCTTTGGACTTCCTGTTGTAGATGATAAGAACTTGGCACTCTTTCTTCCCTCCATTTCTCTGTCAACCCTACCACACATATGAACACTATCCACCACCCATCCCTCCAGCATAAGTAAAAAGTAATTTTGATTAGGTTAATATTCATGTGTTTGCAATATTATGATCATACACATGCTGCATAGTGTGTTATAAACAATCTTTTGTCATTTCTGGAATTAATAATTTTATTGTTTTTCGATTGACTTTTCATATTATTATTATTAAATAACCCTCATACTTCCTAACAACTGTTTTAATCTCCTCTCAGAATTAGCCCTTAGCATATTAATCATTGGAATTTTAAAAATTCCAGTGCCCGGGCATGGTGGCTCAGGCCTGTAATCTCATCACTTTGGTAGGCCAAGGCAGGCGGATCACAAGGTCAGAAGTTCGAGACCAGTCTGGCCAACATAGTGAAACCTCATCTCTACTAAAAATACAAAAATTTAGCCGGATGTGGTGGCACATGCCGCTACTCGGGAGGCTGAGGCAAGAGAATTGCTTGAACCCAGGTGGCAGAGGTTGCAGTGAGCTGAGATCACGCCACTGCACTCCAGCCTGGGCAACAGTGCGAGTCTTCATCTCAAAAAAAAAAAAAAAAAAAATTCCTAGTCCGCTGGTTTCAACATTCTTGCCATATCTGACTTGTTCAAGCTCTTTGCACTGTTGCCTTTTAGTATGCCTTATAATTTTTTAATTGAAAACCAGACATGATGTACTGGATAAAAGAAACTGCTGTAAGTAGGCCTTCAGTGATGTGGAGGTAAGATGCGGGGGAGGAGAAGCCCTCTCTAGCCCTACAGTTAGGTCTCGGTTTTTTTTTAGTGAGTTTGTATCTTTAGCCCATGAGAGTCAGACACTCTCCCTCTCCATCCCCCGCCCCATCAACATTTGGGTGGAATAGGATGACTTCCTTCTCCCCCGTGGGAGGCTAGAGCTGGCTGGACTTGGATACAGTTGTCCCCTCTTATTATCAGTTTTGTTTTTCACAGTTAACTACCCAGAGTCTGAAAATATTAAATAGAAACTTTCAGAATAAATAATTAGAAAGCTTTCTATTTTAAACCCTTTGAGTAAACATGATGCAATCTCTTGCCATCCCACACCGTCCTGCCTGAGATGTGAATCCTCTTTTTCTCTGGCATCTCATCACTTGTAGATTCTGCTCTCCTATGATTCACTGAGAAGCCACCTCAGTAATCAGATCAGCTGTCACAGTATTGCTACGCTATGTGCAAGGAGCCATTTTTACTTCATAATGGCACCAACGGGTAAGGGGGTGATGCTGGCAATTTGGATATGCCAACGAGAAGCCATCAAGTATTTCCTTTAAGTGAAAGGTCGAAAGTTCTCCATTAAGATAAACAATCAGGCCGGGTTGCGGTGGCTCCCACTTATAATCCCAGCACTTTAAGAGGCTGAGGCAGGCAGCTCACCTGAGGTCAGGAGTTCAAGACCAGCCTGGCCAACATGGTGAAACCCTGGCTCTACTAAAAATACAAAAAAATTAGCCACGTGTGGTGGCAGTCACCTGTAATCCCAGCTACTCAGGAGGCTGAGGCAGAAAAATCATTTGAACCCAGGAGGCAGAGGTTGCAGTGAGCTGAGGTCACCCCACTGTACTCCAGCCTGGGTGACAGGGAGAGACTCCATCTCAAAAAAAAAAAAAAAAAAAAAAACCAAACTCATATGCTGAGGTTTCTAATTTCTATAGTAAGAATGAATCTTCTATTCGTGAAATTGTGACAAAGGAAAAGGAAATTTATGCTATTTTTGCTATTGTACCTTGAACTGCAAAAATTACGGCCACAGTGCAAGGGCTTAGTTAAGATGGTCAATAAAAATTTAGTCAATAAAAATAGCCAGGGGTCTTCATAAATTTGGGGCAGAGACTATTTCTTACAAAGGGTTATAACCTACAGGCTGGGAAGTGAGCCTACAGCCAAAACCCAACACAGGCACTTTGCGGGAAGAAAGCATGGAACAGGAATTTGCATTGAAGGGGTTGGCTAAGTCTACACATTCAACAGGTTATAGGAGGAGCTGTGAATATTCATGAAGGGGATCTTACATGTTCATGTTCAATTGTGGGTGGAGATTTAACATTTAGACGCATTACAATTAGGTATATATGAAAAGATAAAGCAGGGACATGACAGCACTCAGGGGGACATGACGGCACTCAGCGTGCAGCCTCTGTAAACCAGTCAGAACCAGCCTGTGGTCAGTGGTCTCTTATCAGGAGAAAGTTACTGAAATCAGTCTCTTGTCCAATCACAGCTAGTTACGGTTTGTGGAACAGGGGTTGGGGTCAGTTGGTCAGTGCCTGGCAGTGAATGGGCTGCAATTGCTTCAATATCTCAAGGCCAGTTCTTGCTCAGCTGCTAGAGAAAAAGAAAACCCGTGTGGCAGTTAGAACAGAGTTTATTCTTTAAGTGTAGTGGTGTGTGACTTAATCCTTGCCTGGCATGGCCTGCGGTCCTGTTTATAATTTGGTGTCTTATTGCCACAGAGAGTCTGTTTTGTCTGTCTCATAATCTCTGATTTTTTTTTTTTTTTTTTTTAAGACGGAGTCTCGCTCTGTTGCCAGGCTGGAGTGCAGTGGTGAGATCTTGGCTCACTGCAACCTCTACCTCCTGGGTTCAAGTGATTCTCCTGCCTCGGTCCCTAGTAGCTGTGACTACAGGTATGTGCCACCACACCCAGCTAATTTTTTTTTTTTTTTTTTTTTTTTTTTTTCTTGAGGCAGAGTTTTACTCTTTCGCCCAGGCTGGAGTGCAATGGTGCCATCTCAGCTCACTGCAACCTCCACCTCCCAGATTCAAGTGATTCTCCTGCCTCAGCCTCCCAAGTAGCTGGGATTATAGTTGCCCACCACCACGCTCAGCTAAGTTTTTGTATTTTTAGCAGAGACAGGGTTTCACCATGTTGGCCAAGCTGGTCTTGAATTCTTGACCTCAGGTGGTCTGCCCGCCTCAGCCTCCCAAAGTTCTGGGATTACAGGTGAGAGGTGTGAGCCACTTTGTCCGGCCTGAGTCACCACACCCAGCCTTGATCTCTGTTTTAACATTAATGCTTGTGAGTTGTGTCTAAACCACAAAAGCAAAGGAGCATAACGAGGCCTATCTGGCCTCTTATCCTGCCATGGCCAGAAACTCAGCTTTTCAGGTTTTCTGGGGTCCTTTTGGTCAAGAGGGGTCCATTCAGTTGGTTAGGGGGCTTAGAAATATTTTTAGTTCTCAATGGAAAAGGCATTAAGTTTGTGGGTGGGGGACATGAACAGGAACATGTTCCGATCGATGGCAATCAGGCATTCACTGGGGGTCTCAGAACATATCCCCTAAAAGTAAGAGAAGACTACTGTATTTCCCTTCCCCCGGGTCAGGTCAGCTCTGATACTACCCCAGCAGGTTAGACTCTGGTTATTTAGCTTCTCCTGAGGGCAAGCTGTGTTAAGAACAGAATGCTCGGAACTCCCAAAAGTGTGCCTCTCCCACGACTGCGTCCTCTGGAGCTTTTTGCTGTCAGACTTGGGCACACTGAGCTTTCGTCAATTCACCAATTATAGTTCAGGTTTCCCTTCCCTGGCACTGGTTCCTGGGGTTTCTGCTGGCAGGATTCTACTACGGTAAGCTGTAACTTTCTGTATCCACCTGCTTCTCCGATCCCTGGGGACGGCAGTTTGCCCTGTGACTTGACTTCTCTGATGGATCCAAAAAGAGCTGTTGCTGTTTCCGTTTGTTGAGCTTTTTGCTTGTTGTTAGGACAGAGCGGTGACTTCTAAGCTCCTTACATGCTGGGCTGGAAATCAGAAATACCCTCCTCTTAATATTTACAAGCATTGAGCATTCGAATAATTTCAGCTGCTTGAAAACAGAGCCCACTCCAGCCTGGTTGTTTTCTGTTGTGCAGGCGGCATTCTGGAACCCCTTCACTGTTGTCCTGAGATTTCCCTCGACTTCTCTCATGTGGTGAATTACATTATGTCCTATACCTTGGGCTGTTCGTCATATCTTAGTCTTTAATTTCTTTTCTCTCTCTCTCTTTTTTTTTTAGATAATTTTTTTTTTAAGATGGTGTTCAGGGAGTTTGTGAGTTTGCCCCATGTTCAGCCAAGGAATAGTAGCTCAGAAGTTCCTCTTCATTCACTCTTCAGAGAACTCAGCTTCGGCCAAGTACGCAGAACTCCTGCCCCACAGGGAGGACTGTGGGTTTAGCTGGGCTCCCTTTATCTCCGTGTTAAGTTTCTGGCTAGTCTGCCTCTATTGGTATCACACCCAGTTGTTAGTCTCCACTAATTGCTAGTTGATTGCTCTGTTGTTTTCAATAATGACCTGGGGACTTAAATTGCTCAGCAGTCTAATCCAATTAAAGTAGAGTCCCTCGGCAAGGGCGGTGTGTGATGAGTCTTGAAACTGGCTCCCACGCTTTCCTTGGCAGAAACTGCGCTATGGAGCAACAGCAGGAGAGGCAAGAAGTTGGGGACCTGGCAGCCCCACCGGGGTCCTCCTTACCAAGAAGGAGCTGCGTGTGTATGGGAGGTGAGAACGGGTGCCAAGACAGCCCAGTACAGATCTGTGACCCACAGCTGGGGGCGGGGGAATGAAGGACAGGATTTACCAGTATTCGCCAGCTACCAAATCTACCTGGAATAGCTCTTTCACCTCCAGAAGCTGGAAGAGATGGGAGCTGCCAAGCCCACCAGAGCAGTTCTCCCCCAGCACAGCGCTGGAGGGAATGGGGGACTGCATTTTTACCAGTCCCACCCAGATCCTTTCTCTGTAGGGGTGGGAAAACAGGCTCTACTACCTGGCTGCCACCACCATCCAGTATAGGATTTCTGCTGCTTGGAGCTCTGGGAAGTGGATCTACCAATATCCAATGCCGGTGGAATCCACTGTAAAAGAAAGTAATGGGCCGGGCGCGGTGGCTCAAGCCTGTAATCCCAGCACTTTGGGAGGCCGAGGCGGGTGGATCACGAGGTCAAGAGATTGAGACCATCCTGGTCAACATGGTGAAACCCCGTCTCTACTAAAAATACAAAAAATCAGCTGGTGTGGTGGCACTTGCCTGTAGTCCCAGCTGCTCAGGAGGCTGAGGCAGGAGAATTGCCTGAACCCAGGAGGCGGAGGTTGCGGTGAGCCGAGATCGCGCCATTGCACTCCAGCCTGGGTAACAAGAGCTAAACTCCATCTCAAAAAAAAAAAAAAGAAAGAAAGAAATATCTATCACTATGTATTTAGAATAAATTTTTGGAGAAGAGTTGCTCAGAACAAAGGATATAGAGATATTCGAGGGTTTTGTTTTGTTTTGTTTTGTTTTGTTTTGTTTTTTTGAGATGGGGTTTCACCATGTTGGCCAGGTTGGTCTTAATCTCCTGACCTCATGATTCCCCCCACCTCGGCCTCCCAAAGTGCTGAGATTACAGGCGTGAGCCACCACACCTGGCAGATTTTTTTTTTTTTCTCAGATAGGGTCTCACTCTGTGGCCCAGGCTGGAGTGCAGTGACACGATCTCGGCTCACTGCAACCTCTGCCTCCTGGGTTCAAGTGATTCTCCTTCCTCAGCTTCCCAAGTAGCTGAGGTTACAGGTGCATGCTACCACATCCAGCTAATTATTTTTTTATTTTTAGTAGAGACGGGGTTTCACCGTGTTAGCCAAGAAGGTCTTAATCCCCTGACCTCGTGATCTGCCTGCCTTTGCCTCCCAAAGTGCTGGGATTACCGGCGTGAGCCACCATGCCCGGGCTAAGATCAGGGATTTTTAATAAACATTACCCAGTTACCTTCTGCAGCATATAAATTCTCCAAAGACAGCCATGATACACGTCTCATCCTGCACACGCTTCTGCAATGCAATGTGGACTTGTTCCTCCCCTGTCAAAAGATGAGGTTTATTTCTCCACCTGCTTTGGTGGACCGTGTGATTTCTTCGAGCAATGCAATATGGTGCAAGTGATGCTGTGCCCATGGATGTAGCTTTTAATTGGGCTGTCAGCTTCCGCTTCCTGCCCCTTGGAAAATGTGCTTTAAAAAGACACATTCTCTTAAAATTAGCCACCTTGCTGAAAGAAGGCAAATTTCATGCAGAGGTTATGTGTAGATGCCTCACTTGAGCCCAACCTGAGCTCCCAGCCCACAGCCAGTGCCAACCGCCAGACCTAGCCCCATATGTGACCCATCTGGGATGTGCGAGCCCAGATGAGCCACTAGATGACTTCAGACCCAGCCAACAACATGCATAGCAGAAGAGCCACCCAGCTAAGCCCAGTAGACCCACAGAATCATAAGAAGGAATAAAATGGTTGTTGAATATTGCTTTAAGCCACTAAGCTTGGGGTTGTTATGTTACATAGCAAGCAATAACTCAATACTCTCCAAAAAGACTACTCCGATTTATATTCTTATCAGTGGTGTGTAAAAATATTTCTTTCCCTAAATCCATGCCCACTCATGGTATCTTTTTTCATCTTTGCAATGTAACAGGTAAACACTGCCTCTTGATATTGGTTTGGGCCAGTTGCAGTGGCTCATGTCTGTAATCCCAGCACTTTGGGAGGCTGAGGTGGATGGATCACAAGGTAAAGAGTTCGAGACCAGCCTGGCCAATATGGTGAAACCCCGTCTCTACTAAAAATACAAAAATTAGCTGGGCATGGTGGCGTGTGTCTGTAGTCCCAGCTACTCAAGAGGCTGCGGCAGAAGAATCACTTGAACCCATGTGGCGGGGGTTGCAGTGAGCTGAGATTGCACCGCTGCACTCCAGCCTGGGTGACAGAGTGAGACGCTGTCTCAAAAAAAAAATTGGTTTGAATTTCTTTAGTTGCTAGTAACACTGAATATTTTTTCTTATTTTGTGGCCATATATAGTTTTTTAGTGAGCTGCCTGTTCATTATTTGCCCTCTTTTCTATTTTGTTTTCTTTTGAATTCTCTACACATTGTTTATTAACCTTTGTTATTTAGCTGCGTGTTCCCTATTTGCTTTGTTCTATTTTGTTTTCTTTTGAGCTCTTTATTTTATTTTTTCTTTTATTCTTTCACATTGCAATGTGTTAGCCGGTGTTTTATTTATATTTCGTGTTGTTTATAACTTTATTGATGCAGTGAAGTTTTTCTTTTTTTTTTAATTATACTTTAAGTTCGGGGGTACATGTGCAGAACGTGCAGGTCTGCTACATAAGTATACATGTGCCTTGGTGGTTTGCTGCATCCATCCCCCCTGTCATCTGCAGTAGATATTTCTCCTAATGTTATCCATCCCCAATTCCCCCAACCCCGGCTCTCCCTCCTCTAGCCCCTGCACCCCCAACAGGCCCCAGTGTGTGATGTTCCCCTCCCTGTGTCCATGTGTTCCCATTGTTCAACACCCACTTATGAGTGAGAACATGCGGTGTTTGGTTTTCTGTTCTTGTGTCAGTTTGCTGAGAATGATGGTTTCCAACTTTATCCATGTCCCTGCAAAGGACACGAACTTTTCCTTTTTTATGGTTGCATAGTATTCTACACAGTGTATCTGTGCCACATTTTTCTTATCCAGTCTACCTTTGATGGGCATTTGGGTTGGTTCCAAGTCTTTGCTATTGTAAACAGTATCACAATAAACCATCAGCTGTCATTTTGTGCTTTCTGCTAGAACTCGGCCTAGTAGTAGCCTTTTACTTAGCATCCTGGCCGCATTTGTGACTATTACTTGCGTAAGTTATATTTGCTGATGATTGGTACTTTGGTCAGAGTTCACATGCTTTTTCAAGCTTGTTTTCTCCCTGTAAGTTTCAGGGAAGGGTTTCAGCACCAACCTCATGTGTTTTCTTTCCATTCACCTCCCCCTACCTCTGAGGTGCCCTGGACACCTTATGCACGAACCTCAAAGTTCCTAGAGCACCTTAACTCTAGTGACTTTGGTTTCCTGTCTGCTTCAACCATCTGACAGACTGTCTGTGCCTTAGGGATCAACATTACTTATATTGTGCTACTTAAGATGTGCAGTTCAGGGCCTCTTCTGGCCTTCTTAACTTCCACTGCACACTCAGTGTGGTCTCTGTGCTCCTGGTGTCTCCCTACTGTCATTTCTGCTTCCTGCAGACTGTGTGTGTCAACTCACTATTCCAATGCTCTCCTCTCTACCGTCCCAGCACCTCCTCCCTTCACCTCGGAAATTCCCATGCTGGTGCAGCACTGCAGAGTGACCAAGCCCCTGGGCTCAGGGTAAGATGTCTAGATGTAGGTCTTGACTCTGCCACTTGCCAGCCAAGTAGCCTCAGGCAGGTCACTTAAACCTCTCTGTGTGCTAGACCACTGTTGAGCTGCGCCAGTATGATGGCCACTAGTCACGTGTGGCTGTGGAGAACTTGAAATATAACTACTTTTGAGCGAGATGTGCTGTCAGTCTAAAATATACACTGGAACCAAAGACCAAACATAAGGTAGAACAGCTCATCCATAATCTTGTTATGTTGATTCCATGTTGAAATGATAACGTTTTAGATACGTAGATTAAATACAATGTATGAAAATTAGCTTACCCACTTGTTTTTACTTTTTTAACATGACCTCTAGGAAATGCAAATCTCTTATGTGTCTTGGACAGAGCTGTATTTTGGACAGAACTATGGTATAGAATATAAGGCTAGACAAAATAGCTTCTGCCTCATTTTGGTAATGCTCCTCCTTATTAGGGAGTTAGGATGCATATCCAGAAAGAAGTCACTAATATCATGACAGGATTTTGTTAATTTCTTTTTCTTTTCTGTTTTGAGATGGAGTTTCGTTCTTTTTGCCCAGGTTGGAGTGCAGTGGTGTGATCTCGGCTCACTGCAACCTCCACCTTCCTGGTTCAAGCAATTCTCCTGCCTCAGCCTCTCAAGTATCCAGAATTACAGGCGCATACCACCATGCCCAGCTAATTTTTGTATTTTAGTAGAGATGGGGTTTCACCATGTTGGCCTAGCTGGTCTCCAACTCCTGACCTCAGGTGATCCACCTGCCTCAGTCTCCCAAAGTGCTGGGATTACAGGCATGAGCCACCGCACCCGGTCTGTTTTGTTAATTTCTGAATAAATGATGCAGATAATACTTTCCTTGTCTGTGCCAGGAAGGAGCAGATTCAGTGGCAGGTAAAGAAGGGGAAATCGACACATAAACGGACTCTCAGCTTCTCACTTGCAGGAGCAGCAGGATACACTCGCTCAGCAGCACAGATACAGTGGAGGGAAAGATGGTGACTGAACAGAGCTGTAGTCATTGCCAGCCTATGTGTAGAAGAGACAAAGAAAATCATGGTGGACCTCAGTTCTTCCTTCTTGGCCCTGTGCTGTCTTTTTTCTGACTCCACTCCTGACACCAAATGTGTGGGGCTTTTCCATAGCACGATCAATGCTCTAGAACCATCTAGGCAGCTGCAATTGGTTTGCTTCTGGAACTCACTTCTGGGAATTAGCAGAGACCCCACAGGGTGAGGGCGCAGCCCCATCAGACCGCTCCCGCCTCACTGCAAATGAGTGGCCTGGGCTCTGATACTCCTGCCTGGTGAATACACGTGTGGGTGTTCCCGCCCCTTCTGATTTGAGAATTCACTCACAGAGCTCAGGAAAACGCTTTACTTGCATTTACCAGTTTGTTGTAAAGGGTGCAAAGAGGATCCGCTAGATAGAAGAGACTCACAGGCGAGTGACGAGGGGGCTGGTGTGGAGCTCCCTGGCCCTCTCTGGGTGTACCACCCTCCCAGCACCTCTGTGTGCTCACCACCCCCATGATTCAGAAGCAAACCGTATGATTCAGGGCTATTGGGAGGTTTCATTATGTGGGTACAATTGATTAAATCCTTGACTGTTGGTGATTAAAGATCTCCAGCTCCTCTCTGCTCATTGGAGGTCGGGATTGGAGCTGAAAATTTCACCTTTCTAATCACACGATTGGTTTCTCTAGCAACCAGTCCTCAACAGGCGTCACCTCCACGGCATAAACTTAGGTGTGATGAAAGAGGCTCATTATAAATAACAAAGACACTTCCATCACTCAGGAACTTCCAAGCTCTGTGCCAGGAACTGGGGGAAAAGACCAAATATATATCCCTTCTTACACCACAGTCCTGTATAAACAACATCTACCTAAGCCACTGCCTTCTAAATCTGTCTGGCCATGACTCTTAAATACATTTTACATCCCAGCCAAGTACACCGCCCACACACATCTACGTATGTGCATGTGTAAAACTGAAACCAGATTTCATGCAAGTTCTAGGAAATCATACTTACCCTTACCATATGCAATAGACCAATGTTTTCAATTCAATTCATTCATTTCTATTCCATTCTGTTTCTTCGTCTTCCTTTATGTTTTCAATCCTGGCTTCAGTCCACAAAACTGATTTCTCAACCCACTAATGCATCCCAAGTCACAGTTCAGAAAACACTGTGTTCTCTTGCCGAGACTCATTCTATCTCCTCCCTGAGACTTGCAAAGGGAGACATGAAGACACCCTCTGAAGAGGCAAGTCACCCCCTGGACCAGCAAGAAGAGATGTGAGGATGAAGATGTAAAGAGAACAGAGCTTGGCTGGGTGCGGTGGCTCAGGCCTGTAATCCCAGCACTTTGGAAGGCTGAGGCGGTACGATCACCTGAGGTTGGGAGTTCAAGACCAGCCTGACCAACATGGAGAAACCCTGTCTCTCCTAAGGATAAAAAATTAGCCAGGAGTGGTGGTGCGTGCCTGTAATCCCAGCTACTGGGGAGGCTGAGGCAGGAGAATCGCTTGAACACGGGAGGCAGAGGTTGCAGTGAGCCGAGATCATGCCTTTGTGTTCCAGCTTGACCAACAAGAGCAAAACTCCATCTCAAAAAAAAAAAAAAGAGAACAGAGCTCAGTGAACACCAAGCCACCTGGAACCAGGTGATGGCAGCGGCAAGACTCCATTCCTTTCAGACAGGTTTCCCGTCGCCTAATTGCTGAAGGCGTGTTTTTCAGGCAGTCTCTTGTTTCAAATGGTGCCCAGCAACTGCCTTGGCCCCACGCCGCCTCTCAAGTTTGTTCTTGAGTCTCTGTGGAACCCTTGGCCAGCTGCACTTCTGCCCAGGGCCCCGGGCCAGTCCTGAAAAGGCCAACTTCTCAGAGTCCTAGTGGCTTCACCTCCTGACATTCCAGAGCCAACGAGTTGACCCTTACAGAGATCTGCGTCCAAACTAGAGACTTAGTCAGAAAAGAGAATTCTGTCTCAGCCGTGGAAAAGGGATTCACGTGGCTTCATTCTGACTAGAAGCAGCAATCCTTTTCCAGAAAGGATGGCAGAGGGCTTTGTTCCTAGAGATGTACCCAGCACATGAAGCCGCAGACAGATGTTTGTTGTTATGCTATGAAAGCGTACGGCTTTTTACATGCTCTTTCTGCTTCCTTGGGTTAAATTGCTATGGCATCATCTCACTTCTTTTAATGGGCCATGTCTAACATGTGTGATGAAATGGGGCATGCTCATTTGTGGGCTCATGGAGCTTGAATAGCGTCCAGGCTGCCAGAGACTTGCTGCCCCATGTAAGAGGGAGAGAGGCAGGGCATTGCCGGAGTGCAAATGAGGTCAATTCACAGAGCACAGGAAATTAGCGATGTCATGGGTGTTTAGAGGAAGAGAATTCTGACTAACTCTCCTAGAATATGGTTTAACCTGGACTCCTTTGCTTCCTCTAGAACTTGAATATAAATTTTAGATGATGTTTATAGGGTTTTGTTTTTCATATTATAAGTCCAATGCATGCTTAGAAAAGAAACAAATCACTCGTAATCATACTACTCAGAATAAACCACTGTTATTATTTTGATATTTTTTCCTCCAAGTCATTTTTGCCCCAGGTGTGTATGTCTGTGTAAACTTGACTTTTTTTTTTTGTCATTAAACTTTACATAACTTTATATGCAATTTTGAAAATCTGTCTTTTAAACTTACCATTATATTAATACATTAAATAGCAAATATCTCTTTTGTAACACCCCTCCCACCTCCTTATCACTCTAGCCACCTTTAATGCCTCTAAATGCCTAAATGCAACCTCTCTGTGTAAAGACAGCTTTGCTTCTGTCTCTCCACCATGAGGCAGCCTTCAAACAGGAAGAAATCAGGACACCAAGGTTCTCTGAACCCATGCTATAGGCCCACCAGAGGCTCACAGGAGAGAATGAAATGGCATTCAAACTGAGCCTTTGGGTGACTTTGAAGAGTGTTAAATGTGGCAGCAAGTGGGGCTGCTTCTGGGCGTCACCTGGGCTACATAGTGGGCATGAGGTAAGAAGTTCTTTCTATGGATGCCCAGGAACTGACGTCCTGGAACTCTCTTGAAAGTCAGTGCAAAGCAATCTCCTCCTGCACTAATGGGGATCTTATGACTGGGGCCACTGGATAGGGACCTTCTCTCTCTCCTGTTTCCAGAAGGACCCAGCTATAGAGCCCACACTAGAAAAGGCCATTTGTGTTAAAACACATGCTCTGAATGAAGAGACCCCCAAACAGGGTTTGAGTGAGCAACATGGCTGTTTATTCACCAGGTGTGGGCAGGCTGAGTCTGAAAAGCGAGTCAGCGCAGGGCTGTGGGATGGGAGTTGGTTTTATAGGTTTGGTGTAAACAGTGGAAAGTTACCGAAGTTAGAGTTTAGGGCGATTTTTTGCAAGCTGGGAGGGGGTCTTAGGGTGTGGAGTCACGAGGTTGACCAAGGTCGGTTACAAAATCCAATGGACTTGTCAATTGAGGCCGGAATAAGAAACAATGGAAGTCTCAAGTTAGTTAGGTGCCACAGGGGTTGATTAATCTTCTGCTTTTCATGATCTTCCAGCTACTTCAGGTTTTCTAATTCCGGAAGGCCCTCCAGAGGTGCACGTGAGGGCCACAGAGGTTCCCACACCATCTACGCTGCAGTCAGACTTTACAGTCTGCAGAGAGAAAAAGGAACAGGCACACGGAACGACTCACAATCTGCACACAGAAACCTTCCTGATGGGAAATGTGGGGACCGGATGAGGATGCAGCAAGCCTACTGAGGATTCCTTCCCAGAATGGCATCCCCAAGAGCCTGTGTTCCGGGCTGATGCTGACTCGGGTGCTGTGTGTTCCTGCCTCTTGAATCTCTTCTGCAATTGCAACCCCCGGGGCCCCAGCAGCCCCACTCAATAAATGCAAATATTTAACCAGGAGATAAGGGCCTTGATCTACTTGACACGTTAGTTTTGTTTTTCAAAGACAGATATCCCTTTCAAGACAGCGCACTTCTGACTGTCTCAACCATCTAACATCATTGATAATATCTGATGCTGCAGGCTACGAAGTGACAGAGTTAAATACTTTGATCTTCCAAACCTCCTTCCGTCTTTGCACAATCATTTCCTTCTTTGTGCTAAATATTAACTGGGTCAGATGGATCATTCTGATCTGTGTTACTCCGTAGAGATTCATGTCCCCACCACAACTGCCTTCAGATGGAAAGTCCAAAGAAGCCAAGCTGAACCTCAATTTCAATTATAAATAACTAGCAAAAAAGGGGAAAGGAAATGAGATCAAGCTTTAGTCGTTTTCTTCATGAAAACTTTCTCTTCTTTCTTTTTCATTGTGTACAGTTTCACATCATAAGAATTTCTGCTGCAAGTCAAATCCAATTCTGCTTTTGAAAGAGCCAGGAAAATTGCTTGAACCCGGGAGGCAGAGGTTGCATTGAGCCTAGATAATGCCACTGCACTTCAGCCTGGGCGACAGGGCAAGACTCCATCTCGGGAGGAAAAAAAAGGAAGTTCGCGAAGGGGTAGAGAGAAATTGAACAATAGATAGTAGTGGATGTGGGATGTGGAGAATGCTGCATATCTTTTTTAAATTTTAAATAATTTTTTTAAAAAGGTTTACATAAACAGGCATATGTCACTTAATAATGATACATTCTGGGAAACACATCATCAGATTTCATCATTGTGTGGACATGATAGAGTGAACTTACACACACGTAGATGGTAGAGCCTGCTACACACCTAGGCTTGGTGGTACAGCCTAGTGCTCCTGGGCCACAATCCTGCACAGCAGATTACTATACTGAATACTGTAGCCAATGGTAACACAATGGTATTTGTTCATCAAAATATAGTTAAACATAGAAAAGGTACAGTTAAAAATACAGTATAGGCTGGGCATGGTGGCTCACGCCTGTGATCCCAGCACTTTGGGTGAATGAGGTGGGTGGATCAGGAGGTCAAGAGATCGAGACTATCCTGGCCAACATGGCGAAACCCTGTCTCTACTAAAAATACAAAAATTGGCTGGGTGTAGTGACACATGCCTGTAGTCTCAGCGACTTAGAAGGCTGAGGCAGGAGAATTGCTTGAACCCGGGAGGTGGAGATTACAGTAAGCCAAGACCATGCCACTGCACTCCAGCCTGGCAACAAAGTAGACTCCGTCTCAAA
>NW_016107546.1:2856227-2878760 GCF_001604975.1 Cebus imitator | reverse complement strand
AAAAAAAAAAAAAAAAAAAAAAAAAAAAAGGTCTACCTGTATAGGGCACTTACCATGAATGAGCTTTTAGGACTGGAAGTTGCTCTGGGTGAGCCAGTGAGTGAGTGGTGAGTCAATGTTAAGGCAGAGAACATACGTGCACTGCTGTAGACTTTATAAACACTGGACACTTAGACTACACTAAATTTATTTTAAAAATAAAGTAGGCCAGACGCAGTGGCTCACAACTGTAATCCCAGCACTTTGGGAGGCTGAAGTGAGAGGATCTCCTGAGGTCAGGGGTTTAAGACCAGCCTGGCCAACATGGGGAAACCCTGTCTCTACTAAAAATATAAAAACTTAGCCTGGTGTGGTGGTGGGCACCTGTAATCCCAGCTACTCAGGAGGCTGAGACAGGAGAATCGCTTGAACCCAGAAGGTGGAGGTTGCAGTGAGCCAACATCACACCTCTGCTTTCCAGCCTCAGTGACAGAGTGAGACTCTGTCTCGAAAAAAATTTTAAAAATAAATAATAAGTTTGAAACATAGAGTAATTGCACTATGACATTACAATGGCTACAATGTTACAATGGTTAGGGCATCACTAGGTGACAGGAATTTTTCAGCTTCATCAAATCTTAAGCGACCACTGTGGTATGTGTGGTCTGTCATTGACTGACACGTCATTATGCAGCGCATGACTACATTTATATGCTAAGATGAACCAGCTAATAGTGAGGGAGACGCTAAGGGTAGCAGGTGAGTAGAGGATGCCTGATGAAGCCCAGCCTCAGAGGAGGTAAGCAGTCATGACCCAGCACACCCCAGGGAAGACTGACAGCATTGCAGAGGTGGAAGGGCATCTTACCCTTTGTGTCAGATGGTGAACTGTATAATAACCTCCCGAAGTAGAAGAAAGTAGATGGATGGTGTCATCCGTAGTTTCTATGACAGCGCTACCTGGTGGTTTGGCCTTACTTGAAGTGTGACATTGGCAAATGGGGTTTAGAAGGAAGGGATACCAAAGGAAGATCTGGTTGCCAGAGCCCAAATGATACTATCATGTAGAGTGTCTGTAGGTGCTTAGGAGAAACTGCTCTGTCTTCTCATTAAGACGAGGACGA
Source organism: Cebus imitator (assembly GCF_001604975.1). Lineage (NCBI taxonomy): Eukaryota > Metazoa > Chordata > Mammalia > Primates > Cebidae > Cebus > Cebus imitator. Next base: position 2,877,657 of record NW_016107546.1, on the reverse strand, counting down.
CAGGAGTCCTAGCCACTCCTGTGGCTGCTCTCTGGCCCTCTTATTAGAAACAACGCCCAGTGAGGTGAGACTGTAAATTACTTGACATCAATAACCCAGCTACTCCCAATGGATACTATCTCACAAAGCACTATACAGCAATAAAGGAGTTTAGTGCATTGCTCTTCTTCTCTTTCTCCTCCTCTTCCTCTGTTCCTTTTCTCCTCCTCCTTCCTATTCTTCTTTGAGAGAGAGAGAGAGAGAGAGAGAGAGAGAGAGAGATTGAGAGAAAGTCTCCTTCTGTTGCCCAGGCTGGAATGCAGTGGTTGAATCATAGCTCACTGCAGCCTTGAATTCCCGGGCTCAAGCAATGCTCTCACCTGAGTGGATCCCCACTCCAAGATGTTCAGTCCAGAAAATTACAGGCATGCACCACCATGCCCAGCTAATTTTTAAAACTTTTTTTTTTTTAGAGGCAGGGCCTTGCTATGTTGCCTAGGCTGATCACCAACTCCTGGATTCAAGCAGCCCTCTCACCTCAACCTCTCAAAGTGCTGGGATTGCAGACATGAGCCTCCATACCTAGCCCTAGTGCATTATTCTGATGTTCATTTTTACTATATAAGTTATATATATATATAATTTCATAAATGTATATTTCTCTTCCAGAAAATTTGAACAATAGAGATAAGCAGAAATGGGAAAAAAGGCACTGGTAGTCCTCCCACTCAAAGACTTACCTCCAAGAGTGCCCAACAGCTCCTGCCTCTCAGTGGTCACGCCCTTGTGTTGCACCCTCCCACATGGCGGCAGGGCTGGCTGACGGCATATGATGAAAGTGACCAAAGGTAACTTCTGAGGCGAGATCAGGAATGTCACTGCAGCTTCCACCTATAACCAGGGTTTTCAACAGCAGTGCTGTCAACACTTTGGACCAGATAGTTATTTACTGTGGGGCTATTCTGCACATCGTCAGACGTTTAGCGGCATCTGTGGCCCCTACGCATCACATGTCAGTAGCACCCTTTGCTCAATTGTAAACATAAAATAATGTCTCCAGACTTTGCCAAATGTCCTCGGGATGAGGGAGTGTAATAGTCCATTCTGACATTACTATGAACAAATGCCTGAGACTGGGTAATTTATAAGGAAAGAGGTTCCATTGGTCCATAGTTCCGCGGGCACAGGAACAGAGAGCATGGCAGCATCTAATTCTGGGGGGCCTCAGAGAGCTTCTACTCATGGCAGACGGCAAAGCAGGAGCAGGCACATCACATGGTGAGAGCAGAAGCAAGAGGGTGGGAGACGCCACACACTTTGAAGCCAGATCTCACGAGAACTCACTATCGTGAGAAAGCTCCAAGAGGATGGTGCTAAAGCATTCATGAGAAATCCCCCCTGATGACAATTTGTCATGAGATTAGGACATGGACACAGATTCAAACCATACTAGGGGGCAAAACCACTCTCAGCTGAGAACCACAGACCTAGACTCTTGGCTTGCTAGCTCAGGGGAAACCAGCCAGCGTGCCATGTGGCACAAGCAGCGCGGTGGAGAGGAGCTGAGGTCTCCAGGCAGCTGCTGGCACCCGCTGGCTGCCATCGTGAGGGCTTCGCCTGCAGAGTGGATCCTTCTGTCCCACCAAGCCTCCAGGTAACTGCCAGCTTCATGAGACACCCCAAGACACTCCCACATTCCTAACCCATGGAAACCGGGACAGATAATAAATTATGATTATGCTTTAAAAGCCACTACGTTTGCGGGTAATTTGCCTAACTGACTTTGCTGAGTAATTACTCGTGGTGTTTGAATCCTGAGTCCCAATTCCTTTTCCTTCTTGGGGAACATTTCTGCAGGGCCTAGGTCAAAGAATGTAAAATGAGATCAGCTGGATTGTTTACTTACTACATAAAATCCTGTGGAATTAAATGATTTGTAACATTTCAATCAGTGGATGGAGAATGTGTTGCGAACACAGCCCCTGAGGTGTATGGTGGAATGGGAGGTGCTGGCCACAGAGTGAGCCTTAGCCATCCGTTCTAAGTTCTGTGAACTGTGCGCTTGTCTCCAAGGCAACAAGATCATCATTTTTAGAAACCAGCTCCTCTTTGCCTGGCCAGGTCCATAGATGAATTAATGACACATTTTAGAGGGTCTCAGCTCCTTGTTCAGCCATATGCAATGAGTAAACTGAGGAATGGTAGGCTCAAGTGAATTATGAGAATTCCAATGGATTATACGTGGGTCTCAGCTTACCGTTCACAAAGCCAGATCTTGATGCTTGTTTCCTGACCAGGCTGAGAGCTCTGCTCCTGCAGTGAGGACCGTATTGAGATGGGAAGTCAACTTTGTCAATCCCTAGAGCAATTCATTGGAGCCTGCTGCTGTGACTGCTCCCAAGGCTCTGGATTAAACTGTAGGGCTGGTTGTCCCTGACATTTTGGCAGAATAGCTTGCGGTCTTTGTTTTTCTGTGTTTAAAAAATTTTTTTATCATTTGACAATGAAGTAAATTCCCTTATCTCCCTTTACAGGCAACAATGAACAGAAAGGGGTTTTCAGCTTTGGTTTTTAATATTGTCAACAAAAATGTATTATTTCATTCCTTACTGTTGTCAACAAATATGAAGATTATTCCATTAGCAACTTGTCTGCTGATTTTAGAATTACTAAATCCAGTTACCCAGTTCTACAGATATAAATATTATGCCAATGATTATCCTGAGAACTTGTTATGGGGGAGACCAGAAACTAGGGAGCAAAGAACTATAGATTCTAATTTCCTTTGTTTGGTTTTAAAGTGCTACCAGCCAACAGATTTCCTCAAGTATTTATTGGAGGAAAAGGACAGAGAGGAAAGAAAGTGGAATTAAAACAAATATTTTGTAATGTCCTGGTATGAGCAGGGCACACGGCCAGACTCTTTGCTTGTATTTTCTCATTTAACCTTCACTAAGGAGGTAGTGATCATTCTTCCCAGTTTCAGATGAGGAAACGGAGGCATTCATAGTTTCATGAGCCTGTCCAGGTTTCTTAGTGATTGAAGCAGGATTTGCCCCTCCGTCTGCCTTATCCCTAACTGCGATGTTAAACCAAGTGGATGGTGTTCCTTTTTGTATTGATTAGAGCTCTTGACGCAAACAACTGCAAACAGCTCAGGCAAAGATAAGCAGAGAGGAATTTATTGGAAAGAAGAGAGGTGGATGAGGAGTATTCAAGAATGTAAGTGTGGTTTGTAGAATCAATAAAAGACCGAAGGACCAAGCTTGGGAACCAGCAGAGGCAAGGGAGCTGTGAAACCCAATGACACAGCCACAACCTCCCCCAGGACTGGCTCTGCTTCTGAGATTGACCTTGGTCCGTGCTCCCAGCCTTTGCTCAAGAGTCAGAGTCCAGATGGGCACAACTGAAGGAGCAGGCTCCGAGCTCATGTTCACTCCTGTAGATATATCCCTCCAGGAAGGAGGATGGCCCCATACCCTCTTCTTTCTTGGAAGAGAGGCCTCTGAATTTGCCCCCCCACCAAGACCTCTTATATGTTGTAGGGGAGAATTGCAGTCACTGTGCTAGGCGGTAAACTACAGCAAATGTCCATCAAGCTCTTGAAATCTAAGTGTCTTCTTTATGAAAAAACTGCAGAGGTGCAATGTAAGCTTGACAACTCTACCTGGGATTAGATGTGCGGTCCTGCCTAGAAGGGACTATGTCTGTCTTTGTATCCCCTAGATTTTGGTACAGGGTGAATGTCCCAATACATATTCTGTGAATGAAGAAACGAATTTTGGCCACTGTTTCTCTGACTACTTCATTCACTGACATTCCACTTACAGTTCTGGGCAAATTAGACATACCTAGCTCTCTTTACAGAGTTAAAATATTATAAACAGGGAGGAAGAAAGCTCCCTAGCGTTCTCCAGGAGGGTTATGACCAAATGCATTTAGTGCATAAGCAGTAAAGCTCCAGATCACCCTATGGATCACACTTTCCTTCAGAAATTTTGCAAATCATGTTTTTGTTTGTTTAAAGATAATGTATCATCAAGATGAAATAATTTTTAAAACAATTCATATCGCACCACTTTTGCATATTACCTTTAACTTTTTCCAGTACATCAATATTTAGCATAGTTATAATCAAAGAATGCCTATTTCCTATGTATTTTTCCATAAAATTGTATAATGTCCTGTATTTCAAAATAGACTTCATAATTATAACTTTAACGATGGCATAATATTCCGTGATCTTGATGTACCACCATTTACTAAACCACTTCCTTACTGTTGGACATCTGGTTTGTATGAATCAGGCTTTTAACAAGATATGACTTGTGAGAAGATCTAGAATATTGTCAACAGATGGCTCATGAAAGTGGCTTTGATATCACAGTACATCTATTTATGACTCTGTAGTAAATAAAATGGAACTAGGACTGCTCCCAAATTGGGCAGTGATGTGGGTGGGTACACATACGCACAGAATTTAAGGCACTACGGTGAGATATGAAATTCAAAAGGATGAAATTCAAAATGAAATTCAAAATAGGTGAGAGAAAAAAGGCCAAATAGAGCCAGATACACAGATAAAGATATTTCACTCAGTATCATGTTAGAAATTCCATGCTTCAGGAATTTAAGACTGCTGAATCCATAGTTTTATCTAACCTTGAAATCTTGGTGTTTTAATGTGCTGTTCACATTTTACATTCTTTATACTGCTAGTCTTTCTCAGTTTCTCCCTAAGATTACTTTAAATTCATATTCTGAGATTATAGAATGAAAGGCAGGAAGGGAAAGTAGGCGGAAAGGGATATTCTCCCATTACAGAAAAAAAGAAATAGGGAATTGCAGGCATGGATATTGACTTATGGGATGGTGAAGGTATATGAAGCACCTTGAAGAGGAATAGAAAATAGGAAAGAACGATTTCTGCAGGCTGTGTCATTAGAAAGGAATAGAAGAGCGACATCTGCTACTTACACTTCATGCCAGACATTCTCTGAGGCGCTGGGATCACATCTTGGCTCTTCAGGGCTCAAGTTGTCTTTTCATAAGAACCAGATTTGCACCCCCACCCACTGTTTCCAGTAAAGTAATGGGGCGAATCCCATCTCCCTGGAATGTTCTGTTCCGGCAGCTGGAGTGACAAACTGTGGAATATCATTCACACGGAGTTGACTCTGATTAGAACAAATGTTGCTTCCTTTATCTTCCCTCTCTTTGCTGATAATCCTGCTTGACTTTGCAACAACTCTGAAAATTTACCCACGCTTTTATACGACGAGAAGATACTATCTGCTGGAAAACATTCTTTGTAGAGCACTTTATTCTGAGACAGTCGGTGGCAGTTCATGAAAAAGTACAAAACCCAAGTCCTGGCTCCACGCAGGGCCATGCCAGGTTCTCATCCTAGGTCCTTTTCAGTGTCTCTTGGAGGATGTTTCTGTGATAGAAAATACACACTTATTTCTCAGGGCTTTATCTGCACTGTTTAAATGACAGTTCTCTTCAACCACTACATTAAGAAAACAATCAAATTCTATCATGCAAATGAGTAGACTTAATTATGTAGAAGTATATTTTAGTTCCGTATCAGTAATTACTCTAATAACATATCAATAAGCTAGTAGATTTCCAAATAGGGTTTAAGGTTTCTAAGAGGCAGACTAAAGGTTATTACAGTTCTCTTTATTAACATATACATCATGATATTATAATAATGGTAAGTGTAAAATTGACCTAATTTCTGTGATTCATTTATTACTCAACAGATATTTGAGTATTTTTACTGAAATATATTTTGGTATTTGTTATGCCAGGCACTGTTCTAGTCAGGGAGCTCTAGCAGGATATAAGAGGGCAAGGCCCTGCTTCCATGGAGCTCACTGTCTTGTGCAGGAAGATGGGTAATAAGCAAATGAGACATGATCAAGGTAATTGCATATGTTTGCATTAAAACATCTTTTAATAGAGATTCGACATTATTTCATCTGGTCCTTTCAAAAACCCTGGAAGGTAGATTAAGAAGGGATTACCAATGCATAGAAAAGTTGTAAGAGGCCGGGCATGGTGGCTCACGCCTGTAATCCTAGCACTTTGGGAGGCTGAGGCAGGCGAATCACAGGTCAGGAGTTAGAGATCAGCCTAGGCAACACGGTGAAACCCTGTCTCTACCAAAATACAAAAAAAAATTAGCTGGGCGTGGCAGTATGTGCCTGTAGTCCCAGCTACTTGGGAGGCTGAGGCAGGAGAATTGCTTGAACCCAGGAAGTGGAGTTTGCAGTGAGCCAAGATCATACCATTGCACACCAGCCTGGGCGACAGAGTGAGACTCTGTCTCAAAAAAAAGAAAAGTTGTAAGAACAGTACAAAAAGCTCATTTTCACCCTTAACCTAGACTTCCGAATTGTTAATACTGTTATCACCTGTGTAGTTAATTGTTCATAATTGTTAATAACACAACATTGCTTCTTCACCTTCTCTCTATATATACATATATATAAAATATATATGTATGACAGTGTATGTATATATGTGTGTGTGTGTATTGTCATGATATGTCACCTATCTCATACAATGGGTGGTATATATATATGCTGACATATATTGACTATATATATAGTGACATTGTGCCTGGGTGGCTTATAAACAACAGAAATGTATTTCTCACAGCTCTGGAGGCTGGAAGTCCAAGATCAATGTGCCAGCAGGTTTGGCGTCTGGTGAGGGCCTGCTCTCTTTTTCATAGACAGCACCTTCTCCATGTGTCCTCAGGTAGAGGAAGGGGCAAATGGACTCCTTCGAGCGTCTTTTATAAGGGCACTAATCCCGTGCATGAGGGCTCCACTCGCCTCCCAAAGGCCCTATCTCGTAATACCATCACTTCGGTGATTAGGTTTCAACAGATGACTTTTTGGGAGATAGAACCTTTAGACCATAGCAGTGCCCTCATCCCTAAATATCCCACTGTGTACCTCCTAAAAACAAGGACACTCTTTGTCACCCCACCACAAGACTGTCCAAGTCAGGAGATGAACACTGATGCAGCACAGCCATCCAATCCACGGACCCGGTTCAGATTCCACCAAGGGCCCACCAGCCTTTCCTGTGCAGGCTCCCAGACAGCACGCCTTGCACTGAGCCTATGGTCACTTCAGTCTGTTCCCATCTGGAACAGCCCCCAGTCTTTTTCTGCCTCTGTGCCCTTGGCACCAGAGCACAGGTCCTTCATCCCATGGGCTGAGACGCCCTGGCACTCAAGGCTGTAATAGCACGGAGGAGATGCTGTGTCCTTAATGCATCAAGCCAGGCACACACGGTGCCACCTGTCCTCCCAGAGGTGGTCTCACCCTGATCCCGCAGTCAAGCTATGTCTGCTCCTCCCCACCTGAGTTTGATGGTGGTTCGTAGGAAGATGGTCCAATGTGTTGCCAACATCCTGCGTCTCATCAAACCTCCACCCACCAGGGACACCCGCATGCATCAACAACTACTGTTACTGTTGCCTAAGAGTAATCATCTATTTCCATCATTCCCTCTACATTTACTCGTTGGCATTCTACCATAAGGAAGAGTTTTCCTTCTCCTCATTTGTTTATGTATTAAATTACTTACATTTTATGAGTATGGATTCATAGATTCCTATCTCATACAATGTATTGTAATCCAATTATTTATTTTGATCCTTAAATTATTTCAAAATCGGCCTGCGAGAGCCCCCTTGAGCCCCCAGTTAAAGGGTCTCATTATGTCAGGCTCACCCAGGGAAATCTCCCTTTTGATTAACTCCAAGTAAACTGATTAGGGACCTTAATTATGCCTGCAGAATCCCTTTATCTTTCCCTTATAACTAACCTAATTGCAGGAGTGAAATACCTGCCTCTTTTTGATATATCTTCATGATTCTTCTTATTCTCAGGTGCTTCTTTGCTATCTGGTACAAACAGATGTCCCCAGATTCTCTTGGACTTTCCCCACCCCTGTGCTAGAATTGGCCATTTCTCCAAGGCCTGAGTGCTGGCTGCGCTTGTGCCTGCCGGGGTGTCATTGCTCCTCAGCCTGCCCAGCTACAGAGACAGCAGGTATGCGCATGTATATATGTGCACACACATATATCCACATACATAAATATACATACATGCACGTACATCTATAACAATTATCTAACTCTGGGCATATGTAAGATACGGATATACATCTCATGAATGTATATCTCTGTGTCCAATTTCAAGGTTCTTTCCAGTCTCCTCCTTTCCTGAGCTTTACATGACAAAGAGGGTGAAGAGTCCTGGGGAAGCGGGAGGGACCTGTCTAGAAGAGTTGGTCAGGGAGAGCCTCTCTGAGGAGCTGAGCCTGGGTGAGGAGACATGGTGGAGAGGATTCCAGGCAGAGAAGCAGCAAGCAGAAAGTGTCAGCAGGGCAGGACCAGGGTGGCTGTGGTGTGCTGAGCAGGCTGAGAGTCTGCTGGTTATGCATGGTGAGGCGAGAAGGCATTGCAGGACCTCAGGGAAGGGTGTGACATGTGGCTCTGTATTTTAAGCCATCACTCTGGCTACCATGCCGAGGATTGAATGTGGGAGGATACGGATGAAGGAGAGCATTGCGCATGCTTGCCCTGGTAAGCCATGGGCTCACTCACCCCACAGCCAGCTCCAGAAACTAGGTGGCTGGTCGCATCGACAGTGCTGACCCCCTCACTTACTTCTACTCCGATGGGGCCTGTTAAGTGATGTGAAGGATGTGACTTCACAGGGACATGAAGTCTACCCTCCCTCTCCTGGCCTCTGGGTCAGTCCTTGCATGATTAGTAACGAACAACTGTGAGCACCTCAGAGACATCTGACGCTTGAAAAGTTGGGTTCTGGGGAGATCCGTGGGATGCAAGTGCTGTTGCCACCTCTGATCAGAGGACCACGGCTCCCTGAATGGATCTCGTCCCCACAACCAGCAAGCTCCAGTTTGATCCTGACATTTTATAGGTGCAGAAACTGAGAAGCCACGTGACCGCCCGTGGTCACAGGTATTGACCATATCCTCTTGCTACCGCTTTCCAGTGTCCGGGTCAAGGTTTCGCAGCTCCAGGCGCACACAACTCAGCTCTCCCCCTTCTCCCTGGCATGAATCTTTATGGATACGAAAAATGAAAATTACATGCCTGACTGTGTCAGAAGAGGTTTCTCCCTTTAGATCCACACTTGGAAGTTTGTGTGATGCATTAAAGTGGGTTTTGTTTTGTTTTGTTTTTTGAGATGAAGTCTTGCTCTGTCTCAAGCTGGAGTGCAGTGGTGCAATCTTGGTTCACTGTAATCTTTGACTCCTGGGTTCAAGCGATTCCCCTGCTTCTGCCTCCAGAGTAGCTGAGACTACAGGCAATCACCACCATGCCCAGCTAATTTTTTGTATCTTAGTAGAGACGGGGTTTCACCAGGTTGGCCAGGATGGTCTTGAACTCCTGACCTCATGATTCACCTGCCTTGGCCTCTCAAAGTGCTGGGATTACAGATATGAGCCACTGTGTCTGGCCTAAAGTGTGTTTTTAACCCATGCTTTTGGCTCCCATGAGCATAGAATGTGTTTTGTAGGACCCAGCTCTGATTTCCCTGGGGCTCTTCCACTGGATCCCTTCAGTTTGATATTAATTTTGTCCAATAAAACAAGGTCACCTGCACCTTGTCCCCACATGGTGCCTCCCCTCCGTGGATAGATACCTTTGCCTCTTTCCCCTGTGCAGAGAAGCTACTAAGTCACCCTGGATACATGGACAATATCTGCTTATACTGCAGCAGATGCTGGGCATAAACACCTCAGTAACTACAGGGGCTGTGGTCATCTTCCACCGCTGCCTAACAAATGACCACACACTTCGCCGCTTCCAGCAATCCAAACGTCCTAACTCACACTTCCCATGGGCCAGGGAACCAAGCCCACATCAGTAGGGTTTGCTACAGGGTCTCACCAGGCTCAAATCCTCGTGTTGCCCAGGGCTGCATCCTCTCTGAGGCACAGACTCCCCTCCCAAGCTCATTGGCTGTTGGTAGAATTCAGGTCCTTATGTTTGGAGGATGCAGGATCCGAGCTCCTAGGGCAACCTGTGTAGCCCCCTGTGGCCCTCCCCATAATATGCAAATCTTTGGGGCCAAGGGAGAGGGTTTCTCCTGCTTCAAATCTCTCCTCAGGAAGCCTCCAGGCCTAGTTAGGTCAGGCTCACCCTGGGAAATCTCCCTTTTGATTAACTCCAAGTCAACTGATTAGAGACCTTCATTATACCTGCAAAATCCCTTATAAGTAACATAATCCCTTACAAGGAACCTAATCACAGGAGTGAAATACCATGGAGTCCTGTCCACACTCAAGGGGAGATTTTAGGGAGCACATGCTCCAGGAGAAGGACTCATGGGGGCATCTTAGAGTTTGCTGAGTTGAGTTACATATTCCCTGCTGTCTTACTTTATTTATTTATTTATTTACTTTTGAGACAGAGTCTTGTTCTCTTGCCTAGTCTAGAGTGCAGTGGCATGATCTTGGCTCACCTGCACCTCCTGGGTTCAAGTGATTCTCTTGCCTCAGTCTCCCAAGTAGCTGGGATTACAGGTGTCCGCCACTATGTCCAGCTAATTTTTGTATTTTTAGTGGAGACGGGGTTTCACCATGTTGGCCAGGCTGATCTTGAACTCCTGACCTCATGATCTGCCTGCCTCGGCCTCCCAAGGTGCTAGGATAACAGGCATGAGCCGCTGCACCCAGCCTATTTTTTAAATTTTTAGAAAATCCTGATAAAATACACAGAACATAAAATTGAACATCTTAATCATTTGGAAGCGTGCGGTTCAGCGGCCTTGGGTACATTCAAAGTGCTGTGCAGACATCAGCACTGTTTCTCTCCAGGACTTTTTCATCCTCCCAAATGGAAACTGTACCCATTAAACACCAGCACCCCCTCCCTGCTCCTTCAGCCCCTGGTGACCCCCCAACCCCAGTTTGTTGTGCATTTGTTTTCTCCAACGCACCTGGTGGCAGGAAAAGGCTCAGATAAAACTACAGATTCTCCTGCCTCACTTCTCATGCTTGCAATTTTATCAACCCAGTTTCTTGAGCAACTCAAAATAAATATGCATCTGAGCTTGTTCTTCAAAAGACTTGTGTAGCCAAATCCCTCCTAGGCTGGGACTGTGAGGTCTGGCTGGTCCCTGTGCTGGGCAGAATAGAGAGAAAGAGTCAGATGTTGGAAACAGGTCACTTGCTTGATCCCATACTCTCTACAACCTCACACATAACACGCACTGAAAACAAACTCCCAAAGTCAGCATATATGGTACATTTCCTTTAATTTAGAAAAGACCTGAGTCCAGATGAAATGAGGAACCTCATGCCCCTCTGGTATCTCAATTTCCCACCTAACTAATGGGATCTGCAAAGTCTACATTTTTAAAAAGTCACATGCTCCTTGTATAGATAGAAGGAACATACCAGAAGAATCCGGACAGATTTTAACACTTTGAGAATTAAAGTCCCAAACTGCACCAACAAAGATAATTCTGCAGTCTTTTTGGAAGCTTCTCTCCTCATAAATCTGTTGCTAATTAATAGGGTGATGAACGTGACATTGACACTAGGGTTTCTAATAGAATCAGTGGATCATAGGTAAAATTTTGCTCCTTTCACTCTGGGGGTCTTAGGCACAGCTGTCTCCAAACCATAATGGAATTTTCTTCCCTTTATTTGGGTTTGCATGGATGTTGTATTTTTGAGCATTGCAAATTTCCACAGCTTTGTTAGCAAGGCATAATTATTTCCAGACAAGATGCTGGATCAGATGACTGCCTCATCCCTAATGTGGCTTTTCAGTTTCGCAAGAGGCAAACCCAGAGCTTTCCTCCCTGTGCCTTCTGTGCATCCTGGTAACGTGGCAAAGAGAAATCACAACTAGGAAAGAAGTTGTCATTTTAGGCGATGATAAAGCGTTTCCAGAATAAAATAACTTGTTGTTCAAATTCCAAACCCACATGTGTAGAAACTATAATTTTCTGTGTGGATGGCAACTTTCTTCCACAAACAGAATAAGGAGTGATTGTGCCAATGGCCTCTGCTCTTGAAATATTCCTGGGTCTGGAGGCAATCTTGCAATGATAGAACATTCAGCAACCCATCCATGTGTGAAAAGCCTGCAGGTAAGTGTGCCATACAGCAAAGAACGAGGAAACGAGAGAACTGCGCCCACCAACCCAATTCCATTCCCCAGCCCTCTGAAGACCCACAAAGAGAAGTTCCCTGGGCAGCCAGAGCTTGCTGGGACCAAAGAGTCCACTGAGTGACCACAAGCACTGAAGAGCTTGTTTTACATTGGCTTTCCTTAGAGATTTGGATTTGTTTATTTACTTATTTATTTATTTATTGAGATGGAGTCTTGCTCTGTTGCCCAGGCTGGAGTGCAATGACACAGTCTTGGCTCACTACAACCTCCACCTCCCAGGTTCAAGTGATTCTCCTGCCTCAGCCTCCTGAGTAGCTGGGATTTCTGGCTCCTGCCACCACACCCAGCTAAGTTTTGTATTTTTAGTAGAGGCAGGGTTTCTCCATGTTGGCCAGGCTGGTATCGAACTCCCGACCTCAGGCAATCTGCCTGCCTTGACCTCCCAAAGTGCTGGGATTACAGGTGTGAGCCACTGTGCTCGACTGAGATTTGGTTTTAAATAGCAAATTCAAGAGACTTCTTGCTTAAAAAAAAAAAAAAAAAAAAGAGGACAGTGGTATTTATATTGCCACATCGATATTTTTAATGTACTTTAAGATGAAAGAAGCGGGCCCGGTAGCTCATGCCTGTAATCCCAGCACTTTGGGAGGCTGAGGCGGGCCAATCATGAGGACAGGAGATTGAGACCTTCCCGGCTAACATGTGAAATCCCGTCTCTACTAAAAGTACAAAAATTAGGCAGGTGTGGTGACATGCGCCTGTAGTCCCAGCTACTCAGGAGACTGAGGCAGGAGAATCATTTGAACCCGGAGGTGGAGGTTGCAGTAAGCCAAGATCACACCACTGCACTCCAGCCTGGCAACAGAGCAAGACTCTGTCTCAAAAAACAAAAAAAGATGAACAAAAAGCCCATTAAAATAGGGAATAATAACCAGTCCCTAAAGATCCGTTTGCAGCTCTTTTCACTTCCTCCAGAGTGAAAGAAATTCCAGTTTCATGATGTCACACTGCCTAAGCCAGATCCTTCTGAGGATACAGCTGTTCAGATACATGCAGGTTCTGTTTCTGCAGTTTCCTCCTGTGCTTCCCAGAGGCAAATGAGGAGGATGGGCCACGGCAACACTCAACAAGCTGGCCTCACCCAGCACGAACACACCTGCCAGCTCTGCAGTTCTGACCTTGGCTGGCCTCCCAACACTCCCCAGCTTTGAGCCTCGTCTTCATCTTAGAGCAGTGGCTGGAAGTTACAGCTGCAGCAAATGTGCAGAATCTGAAAAGAATTTAGAATAGAATTAGACCAAAAACCACGTTGTTAAATCTAGCCATGTGCCACAGCGACCTGGCAAGTTTGCACGCATCTCTAAGAGGACGGAAGCAGGTGACATATGACCAAATGTAGGGGCCAGGTCTGGGAGCTGACCTATTTGCAAGACAGTGACTTAGCAAGTACAAAATCAACAAAAATAATCCTGCCCTCTTTACCCCTAGCTCCTGTGTCCAAGCTAACATCCCTGCTCATGCAAGCTCAGCCCAGCTGGTAAGGAGCCCCCAAAAATTCACTTGGAAATTCAACTCCAAGTTTATTCAGAATATTTTTATTTTTAAGTGGGAAAATGACTTGTAATCCTGAAAAGAGCGTTAAGTCTAAAAAGGATGAAGGTAAATCAGATCTATTTCTGACATCTTGGGGTTTGGAGGTAATCTGTGGATATTTGGCCTTTTCCTTATTTGTTATGTTTAAGAGGATTTTGTGTGCTGGAATGTCAGTCAGACTTGTAATTCTAACTTAAAATGTGCAGTTAAAAAGTTGATGCAGACTATAATTTTATGTTGATATTTTAAGAGTATATAAAATTCATTATATGTCTATATTTTGTTACATTTACAGGAATTATTAAGTACTTGGGAAGATTTTTTGTATTAATCAGACAAGGAAGTCAAATGATTACATTTATAAAGACTGTTCAAAAAGTTTAATGCAATTTGTCTTTGTTAATGGAACCAAAATTAATCAGTCACCCTTTAAAAAGTATTAAATGTTACTAGATTAATTTTAAAAAATATTTGCAGGTTGAAAGGCACGTATAAATGTCATGAAGAACACTGACAATGTGTTAGACAACATTTAAAATATTCACCATTTTTTAAATTCTTAATATGAGAGTATTCCTTTTTTTTTTTTTTTTTTTAGGTGGAGTTTCACCCTTGTTGCCCAGGATGGAGTGCAATGGTGCAACCTCAACCTCTGCCTCCTGGTTTCAAGCAATTCTCCTGCCTCAGTCTCCCGAGTAGCTAGGATTACAGGCATGTGCCAAGATGCCCAGCTAAGTTTTGTATTTTTAATAGAGATCGGTTTCTCCAAGTTGGTCAGGCTGGTCTCGAACTCCTGACCTCAGGTGATCCGCCTGCCTCGGCCTCCCAAAGTGCTGGGAGCCACTGTGCCTGGCGAGAGTATTTCTTTCATGGCACTTTAGTAAATATCACGTTTTCTTTCATTGAAAGGATCGTTTCAGCCTTGACTGATGTGCACATTCTTGCAAGAGAGGCGAAGGGCAGCAAAGTGAAGGCCCCAGGCTGTTATTAGTTAGCCTGTGAACTCAAGTCTCAGTTTTCTCATCTGTAGAATGGCGTAATAATAATTATATCATGCAGCCAACTGCAAAGACGGGATAAAATGTTGTGGCTAAAGAAAGCCCCCTGACAACTATCTGGCCCATGACAGCACCCCACGGACAGTGCTTGTGACTGTCACCTCACTGTGAGACCTACAATGCTCTTTTTCTCTGGGCCATTGTTTTCTGGGATTATATTGACAATTTATATTGTAAGGAAATCTCCCAGAGTGACCCTGTGAAGGGGTCAGAAATATCACAGCACATGTCATCTGGAAGCCCTCCAATGGCTTCATCTTGGTCAGAGGAGGAGCCTAGCTTGGACTATGGACTCCAGGTCCCTTGGCAGATGGCTCAGTGCTTTCCTGGGACATGCTAGGCCCCTTCCGTGGCAGGTCTTTGTGACAGCTGTTCCCTCTGCCTGGAAGCTCTTCCTCAAGAATTCAGTATAACTCACCTCTTCCACTTTCAGGCCTCTGTTTGAATGTCACCTTAGCCCCCTTTTGAAAACTGCACCCCACCCAACAGAGCAACTCAATGAATAAATGCATCATCCCTTGTGTCAAAAGGGGTGATCTGAAAGCTTAAGAAATGGTAAAAGGATTTTCCTCATGGTTTATGCTTTGTTGCTAGGCTGTATTTTTTTTCTTTTTTTTTTTGAGATGGAATTTTGCCCTTGTTGCCCAAGCTGGAGTGCAATGGTGCCATCTCGGCTCACTGCAACCTCCGCCTCCCAGGTTCAAGAGATTCTTCTGCCTCAGTCTCCTGAGTAGCTGGGATTACAGGTGCCCACCACCACACCCGGCTAATTTTTGTGTTTTTAGTAAAGATAGGGTTTCACCATATTGGCCAGGTTGGTCTCGAATTCCTGACCTCATGATTTGCCCTCCTCGGCCTCCCAAAGTGCTGGGATTACAGGCGTGAGCCATCGTGCCTGGCCAGCAAATTTTTTTTTTCAAGTCCTCTTATGAAGTTCAGAGACCAAGGGTCTTTCTCTTGCAAACTGACAGTAGTTTGCTGCTGTGTTCCTAATATCTAAACAGTGCCTAGCACCCAGAAACAACAAAGGATTTGAAGGAAGGAGTGGGTCAGGACTCAGGCAACATAGGTTTTAATCCCAATTCTGAGACTTGCCTGCTTTGTGATCATGTAAAAATTATGACCTCGAGTCTTCATTTACTTCTCTCCAAAACGGACCTAACAGTCTGTCTCCTGGTTGCTTTCTGGGGCTGCAGTCAGGATTAATTGAGATGTAAGTGCATCTCAATTAATATGTACTATAAGGCCCTGCAGAAACATGGCTGATTATTATCATTAGTTGGTGCCATTTGCAAAGATTGCCTACGACCTGCATACTGTTTTAGATGTTTTTGAATTGGGAATTGTGTCCCCTGTGGCCTTTGTATGAAATGAGATTGCTACATCAAGTATGACAGACATCTCCAGCACCATCGAGCATTCAGCCCTGTGGCACGGCAGGAGGAAGGGGGAAGGATGGCCCACTGCAAATTTTCTCAAGACTGGTGAAAATTGAGGTCAACTGGAAGATTCTGGAGATCTATCAGTGAGGTCAGATTAACATCATTGGATTTTGCCTCATTATCCTATAAATGCCTGGGCAGCATCCTCTTGGAAGGATTGTATTGAAGGAAAGACTTGAAGTGCATTACTGCTGATAATACAACAATCCCATGAGTAAGTGCATACCTCATGTCCAAAGGGTGGTAAAAAGACTTAAGAGATGATCACAGGATTCTCCGCATGGTTTGTATTGGGTAGCTCAGTCTGCAATTATTTGTTTAACTCCTCTCATGAAGTTCAGAGACCAAGGGTCTTTCGCCTGCAGATTGACACTCTTTTTTTCTTTTCTTTTTTTTGAGACGGAGTCTTTATTACCCAGTGTGGAGTGCAGTGGCATAATCTCAGCTCACTGCAACCTCTGCCTCCTGGGATCAAGTGATTCTCCTGCCTCAGCCTCCTGAGCAGCTGGGATTACCGGCACTCACCACCACACCCATCTAAATTTTGTATTTTTAGTAGAGACAGGGTTTTACCATGTTGGCCAGGCTGGTCTCAAACTCCTGACTTTGTGATCCACCTGCCTCAGCCTCCCAAAGTGCTGGGATTACAGGCATGAGCCACTGCGTCTGGCCTAGATTGATACTCTTAATCACAAACAAGCCCAGGCTTGTGTTCAGAGACGAAGTCAGTGTGACCCGTGACTGTTACAGCAATTCAAAATAATGGCAGCAGTCCCACTAGCCAAGACCAGCATCGAATAGGGCAGGTTACTCAAACAGGTAACCCAGCAACCACTCCAAATGCCTGTGTTTAAGGTAACTTAGGGAGCCAGGTTTTGCAGGATGTGCAACAACGTCGTGCCCCCTAGGGCTCACCAGACTTCAGTCCCTAATGCAGCTACCCTCACCACCAACCAGGTTCCCAGGGAAATAAAACATGTAAGTTGCCAATACAAAAGACGGAAGTCATCCTCGTTGCTCTGCAGGGATTTAAAAATGAGACACTTGTCATTAGCAGGAGCTAAGAACAAGAGATGAGTGCCATCTTGTGGAGAGACTCATAGGCATGCACGAAGTTGCACCCCAAGTTCTCTTCTAGCACAAGCATTCGCCAAACTCACCCCCTCTTAACCATCTCCTGAGTCAAATGCGCTTGAGCACATATTTCACAGGGCTCTTTCAACTTTTTCAAAATAGCAATAGTTTAACAGCTAATTGCCCTAAGCTCCCTCATAGCAGCCTGAGGCCTGCCAGAAGCTCTCCAGAGAGGCTGCACCATGTTGTCCTCCCATGATAGGGCAGCCTGTCTCCTCAGTTTATTGGCCTCCCCATTGGTAGAAGAAAGAGGGTAATGGTCTTTTTGTTCATGCAACCGCCCCCCTACTTCAATGACCACCATTTGGTTTCATGTGAGATACCTTCATTACATACTACATACCACATAGGCACTGGAGATACCAACATAACAATGGCAGGCCAGCAAGGAATCGGAGAAACAGACATGTAAGTGACAAGTGCTGTGATTGTGCAGAGCAACAGGGCAGAGAGCCGAAGAAGGAGGGAGAGAAGTCCTGGGGCTCAGTCTACAGAGTAGCCATCACTGAGGATGCACCACTGCCCTCCTGTTCCCTGAGACCCCAGCAGACTCCTTTGAGCGCCAGCTGGAGTAGGAGCTGTGCCATGTTGACCAAGTCCGTCCTCGGGGGCCCTCTGCCCTCCTTAGTGAGGCTGGCCTGGGTGTGGACACTGCTTTTCCTCTTAGTTCTTCTGGGGCAAGGTTTTCCAGTAGAAATGCTTACTAGGCAATTAAAGGGAAAAACAAAAGCAAACAATGAAATACAGGCGTATATAAAGGCTAGCCTGCGAACAAAGGTACCACACCCCAGCATGACAGACACTAAACTCCAGCACGGGCTGCCTTGGCCAGGGTGGCTTCTTAGCACGTGAATCTCTTTGCCATGTTCACCTCACATGTGTGTCCAGGGGTGCAAGGCCAAGCTGCAGACAAGCCCAGTGAAGACAGACTGGGCTCATGCGACTCATGGCCTGCTAAAACCTGCAGCACATTCTGGAAGCTGCTTCCTGAATTCTGCTCTCAGACAGGCTCGTGGCATCCATACCCCGGCTTCCACTGCAGTCCCCGCTTCCTGGACCTGAAAGTGGAAGGTCTTAACGTTGTTGCTGGCTTTGTGGTCATTGTTTTTAAGGTCAATGGACATTTGAGTTGCATCTGAATTTGGCATAGAATCTGTTTTCCAATTTACCACATTTCTCAATCTCATCTCAAGGGGAGACATTGTGAAATACGTATTTGGCCTTCATCCCCTGTTTCCTGGCACAGAACTCCTAAAATCCTTGGAATCTCCAAAAATCTTTTTATAATTTACTTTTATGGTGTCTTTTTATATGGCAATGATTGGCTGATGGCTGACCACCCTGGACAGCTTGAGGATGGGACTGTTCTCCAGAAAGACCAAGGCAGGATTAGAGGATTGGGACTTCCAGCCCCAACCCTCAACTCCAGGGAGTGGAGGGAGCTGGAGGTTAACTTGCTTACCATGGGCCAATGGTTCTGTCAATCATGCCTGCATAATGAAGCATCCATAAAAGGCCCAAAAAGACAGAATTAAGGGTGCTTCCAGGTAGCTGAACAGGTGGAGGTTCCTGGAGAGTAGCAAACCCCTTCCCCCGTACCTTGCCGTACGCATCTCTTCATCAGTATCCTTTGTAATGTCCTTTAAGTGAACTCTAAAGGTATTTCTCTGAGTCCTGTAGGCCACTCTGGCAAATTAATCAAACCCAGAGAGGGGGTTGTGGAAACCCCAACTTGAAGCTGATAGGCCAGAAGTTCTGGAGGTCCAGAACTGCGACTAGTGATTGGAAGTAAGGAAGGCAGCCTTAGAGACTGTGAGATCTGACGCTATCTCCAGGTAGACAGCACTGCGGTTGGATTGGAGGACACCCAGCTGGTGTCCCCTGCAGAGCTGCTTCTTTGTTTGCAGCTGGAGAGAAATCTCCCACATTTGTTCACCGAAGTCTTCATCTGTGTTGATTGTTGTGTTGTTCAGTGAGAAAATAGGAAAAAGCACTTTGAGCTTGTGTGTTTTTTCCACACTGACACTCCTGAAAAATAAAAATGAAATCCTGTGCTCCCAACCCACTGAACCAATCCCCTCCTGGTCAGGGGCATCCCAGGGAAACCTTGGACACTGAGTTCCCCACCATGACAGTTGGCAGGTTGGACATGCCCCTGCTAACTGCCCTTAGCTTTCTTCCCTAAGGTTAAACAGAATCAGCCCTTTGGAAAGACCACCTGGATATCAACCAGTCACCTACCACTGCATCTTTTTGGAAGTTTGGACAAAACAACCCACCAGTATTTCTTCCTTATAAGAGACCACCAACTACAGACTGGCTCCGGCTGGTCTGCAGAGGATGCACAGAGAGGGTTTTTATGTCCCCTTTTCATCTTTTGATGTCAGAGGGTGAATACTCCACCCCATCGTGTTGACGCTGCCATTTTTTTAATGTAGAGAGGCACCATACTTGGTTGCGCATGTGCAGTTTACCTCATTCATAAATATTTATGATCCTCCTGTAGCTTATTGAATATGTATATTTGGCTACCCCGTTCAGCATAAATTCCTTATTCTTCCCACTCTTGAAGTGTCTGTTTCTGGATTCTGGCCGAAGGCTATGCTTCCTTCCTGTCAGAATGGCCACTTGGCAGGCTGCAACCCTTTATAAGAAATGAAGCTCTCCTTTTCAAATGTATGAACCTTGTCATTCTTCTGCTGACATTCCTCTTTATATGGACTTAATTGGGACAGATAAATTTAGTCTGGGGCAACTGGAAATACAGTGGAGCAATGCCGAATTCTAGAAGTTATCCCTGAGATTGTATTCACTTAGTGAAAATACAGGGTAGAATCTGGAAGTAAAGTGGTACTCTCAATACAATGAGTGGTCCACAAGCCGTCTAAACAGGGGGCCGCAGCTCTGGTTTGGGAACAAGGCATGAGTCTGAATCCCACTCTGCTTTTCTAGCTGTGCCTGACTAGTGCAAGCCACTTCACCATGTGAGCATCCTGGTCCACCCACACTGTGTAACAAAGCACAGTGGACTGGGTGGCCTATAAACAACAGACATTTAGTTCCCCTAGTTCTGGAGGCTGGAAGTCCAAGATCAAGGTGCCAGTGGATCTGGGGTCTGGTGAGGGCTACTCACACTTTCTTGCTATGCCTTCCCATGGCAGAAGGGGCATGCCAACTTAAGGGAGAGAATTCACCCTTCCCATCCCTTTTGGCCCCTCCTTCTTCCACCATCTAAGGACACAGCAACAAGGTGCCACCCTGGAAGCAGACAGCAGCCCTTGCCAGGCATAGAATCTGCTGGTGGCTTGATCTTGAGCTTCCCAGCCTCCAGAACTGGGAGAAATAAACTTCTATTATTTGTAAATTACCCAGTCTCAGATATTTTGTTATAGCGGCACAGATGGACTAAGACACCAGGCTAGAGAACAAGGTTTCTCAAAAGTGTGTTTTCTGCCCTACGTCAGTAAAGGCCGCCTGGGGTAATTGCGGAAGATGTAGATTTCAGGTCCCACTGAGGAATTTTGAAGCCAGAATAGCCAGAGTCAGGCCCCAAATATGCATTTTGAACAAGCGCTCACTGATGCACATATGCACCAAATTTGGGGCCTCTGTTTCAGAGGGAAGGCAACAAGTTTACAGCTTGTGAGTTCTAAGGCCTGCAGCACATCACCCTGGGCTCTGTGACCCCAGGGAAACACGAACGAATCACTCATCACTTCCTCCATGCACTGACAGTAAAAACAGTTTCTGTGGGCCAGGTGCGGTAGCTCATGCCTATAATCCAAGTGCTTTGAGAGGCTGAGGCAGGTGGATAACCTGAGGTCAGGAGTTCGACACCAGCCTGGCCAACGTGGGGAAACTCCGTCTCTACTAAAAATACAAAAATTCATCAGGTGTGGCGGCGCCTGCCTGTAATCCCAGCTACGCAGGAGGCTGAGGCAGGAGAATCGCTTAATCCTGGGAGGTGGAGGTTGCAGTGAGCCGAGATTGCACCACTGCACTCCAGCCTGGGCAATAGAGCGAGACTCCATTAAAAA
>NW_016107546.1:2807695-2855972 GCF_001604975.1 Cebus imitator | reverse complement strand
AAAAAAAAAAAAGCTCTTGTGAAAAACAGTTGGAAAAAAAAAATCTTTCAAAACACTTTGTACCTGCACAAAAGCTTTGCTCGCTACTGGTGCCAACTCCAAAAGCCAGAAACATCTGGAACTCAGAGTCGATGTGGAAGGCAGGGGAGAGGGAGGGGAGAGGGAGGGCAGAGGGAGGGGAGAGGGAGGGCAGAGGGAGTGGCCAGGACAGCCAGACCCTTAGCTGGTAGATGTCTACTCCAGGGTGACCTGGAAGACTCGGTTTGAACAAAGGGCTTCTTTTGTTTTTAACGCACTCTCTGTGATAAATGACCGTCTTTAGTTTCCAAAGATAAATCTACATTAGTGCCGAGTTGACAAAAATTTCCTGGTTGGGCGGCATTGTGGAGCAGCAGATTTTGCCGTTCAGGCCAGACTGCCTCCACACCTGTTCTTAGTGCAGGTCTTCTCACTAAATACCTGGCTCAGGACATTTTCTGCTCTAGAAGTTACTCTGCTATGTCTAAATTTAACTTTTTCTATTGTCTGTTTCAAGGGAATTTGTATTTTAAGCAGAATCTTTCACTGTGGAATAAAATTGCGAGAGGAAATATATTTTTTTTCATGTCAGGGTTCCATGCTGGGCTCCCAGAGACAACACGATTAGTGCATATTTTAGGACAAAAACCATTTCCACCCAGAAATTTCTTTGTGGTAAAAGGCTAAGCAATGTTTTAGTGAATCAAAAATCGAATCTAGGAAGGGACATTCCTCTGCGGCATTGCCACCTGTGGTCAATTCTGTAGACTGTGTCCCTAAAAGCACTCCCACCTTTTCCCCCTTTGCCTTTCTTGGCTCCAAAAGCTGAAAAACCAAACTCCACCATTTCTCAGCTTCTTGCAGCCAGGGGCTGGTGGAGGAGGGGGGGAATACAACAATTCTATCTAGTAAGATACAGGCAGAAATCCCTAGAGAGGCTGTCCCTCCCCAAAAAAGAAGGGCAATACCCTTGTATAGGAAAGCACTTTCTTTTCCCCCTGTATACTCTCCATTTCTTTCTGCCTGGAATGCAACCGTGACTATTGGCGGAACAGCAGCTATCTTGTGACCCTGAGAAAAAACATATGGAAAGGAAATCCAATCAGCTCAGGATAAGAGAAGGAAAACATACAAAGAGACTCCATCCCTGAGGCCTCTTGGAGCAGCTGCAAAAGCTCTGGCCTGCCCTCCTGGAGACTCCTTTTGTGAGACAAATGGAACCTCGTCTGTCTTAGGCCAGCCTTGGGGAGTGCTTCTGTTATATAACATACTTTCCTAGCCAATAAGCAAGAGTTGACATTTTCTATCATGGTTTGTCTCCTTTTTTCTCTAGGCAGTAAAATGATAAATCTTGAAGAGGGTGAGGACTTAAACATCCCCTTCCATCTGCTCCTGTGCAGATCAGCTGTGCCGTGAGTTCTACAGCCCTGATGGAGGTGTAGACATCCCGTGTGGCTCTGACACTCCTAAACTAGACACTTCTTGGATTTGCCATAAAGCAGAGCTAAAAGAATGACAGGGGAAGTTGTAAGTACATGCTAAGTGCTGAGCACCATTTTAAGTGCTGTACAATGAGTATTAACTCATTTAATCCTCACAACATCCCCTAAGATGTATTATTTATTAATCCCAGTTTACATATAGATATTTAAAGCTCAGAGAGTTTAAGCAACTTGTCTAAAGTCACACAGCTGGCGGAGACAAGCCCAGGCGCAGACCGGCAGCCTGCTCTCATAATCTTGGTGCTCTCTGTCAACCAGAGTCAAAAAACATTTTCCAACCAACCAGGCAACTCACAAAACAATGAGAGCCTCTGTAGAAATATAATTTTCAGGCATCTGGCTCCCAGAGGTCAGAATTCTGGCCAGCCGTGATAGCCTTCCTCCAGCGAGGAGTCGTCTGGACCTGTTCCATGGTGAGGGCAGGACCTGCCTCCCTGCAGAGCAGAGGTGAGCTAGTCAGGACCGGGAGAAATGGTCTTCAGACTCGGGGTCCCACTGTCCCCCAGGTTTCCTGCCTGTCTTTCCTGCAAGTCTCAAATCGGTCTTGAACAAACTTGCTTACCTCATTTATTTTTAAACAAAAAGAACCACTATTGGGAGGAGGAAGTGCTTGATTTTTTTCTTCTTGGAGGAGTTCATTTCATAGCCTGTATGAAGGCCAAGGTTCTGTGTGTTTGCTTTTGTTATCTCTGTGCGCTACTAGAGTTTTATTTATGGTTGCAAAGCTACAGTGCCTATAAATTAGTTTTCCATACCTTTTCTTTTCATATTTTATCTGCAAAGAAAATAATGGCCAGGCGCAGTGGCTCACACCTACAATCCCAGCACTTTGGGAGGCCGAGGTAGGGGACGAATCACCTGAGATCAGGAATTCGAGACCAGCCTGGCCAACATGGAGAAACCCCATCTCCACTAAAAATACAAAAACTTAGCCGGGTGTGGTGGCACATGCCTGTAATCCTAGCTACTCCAGATGCTGAGGCAGGAGAATTGCTTGAACCCAGGAGGCACAGGTTGTGGTGAGCTGAGATTATACCATTGCACTCCAGACAGGGCAACAAGAGTGAAAATCTGTCTCAAATAATAATAATAATATCAATTGCATGCTTACTACTTGATGAAACTTACTAAGCAGATCTTACAATTGTATGCTTTTACCTAGAGTTGTTACATCTTCTGTTAAGATTCCCACCCGACCTGGGAAATAAAAGCAATTTTTACAAAGTGAACGTGAAAGGGATAAAAATTCATTTTTGCTTCATTCTAAAATCTCCAGCTGGAGATGGAAAGAAGATCAAATTGTTTTAGTCAGCTGTGGCTCCCTCCTTCTTTTTGAAGAGAACTAAATATGCCTGCTTAGTTAGGTCCATTGTTTTGTAAAATCACATCTATTTTCTCTGCTATTGTTGATGCGAAGCATGAATATAGCATGCTGCCTGCTGGGCTGGAAATACCCGTGGAGCCAATCCGTACTTCATTTATGATCTATTATTCTCCATTATTCCCGCAGAGCTTCTGATTGCATTCCTATTAATCGTTCCAATTTGCTTTTCATTATGCTGACTGTTTGCCATTCAGTGTTGGGCCTCTGTTAGTTGGCTTCCAGTGTTTAGTAACTTATGTTGAGATGCAGCTTTCTTTAGAGTGGTGCCACTTAAGAACGCAGACATCCAGTCTCTTTGCTGCCTCCGAAAGGGGCACCACAGAGGGCCTCATGTGCCACCTCATGTGTATGGCCCACAGGTTAGGTCCCTTCACTTATGATCTGTTATGCATCCCTCATCTGCAGCTATTTATTAAATATCCACTGGCTGCCAGGCCTGTGCCAGGTGCTGGGATAATGAGACTGCAGGAGTTCACGCCTGCTGTGGGAAGTGGGCCAGGAGCCCAGGCACATCCTCAGAGTAGACCCTGCGGGACCCTTTGCCAGTTAGGACGTGTTGAACTGCAAGTAATGGGCACTGACCTTCAACGGAGCAAATGTCAGGGGAAATTGATCATCTCCTGAAACAAAAGTCAGGAGATAGGGCTCTCCAGGCCTCCTGCATGTGAAAGCTAGCACTCCATTTTCACCTTTTCTGCTCCTCTGTCCCCGGCATTCCTGCTTCTCTCTGTGCCTACAAGGTAGCTGCAGGACTTTTAAGTGAGACGTCTAGGCACAACTATTTCACAGAAACCAGATAGGGTTAACATTTATTTGTATCTCTTGTTAAAAGTGAAGAAATCTGGCCATGTGCAGTGGCTCATGCGTGTAATCCAAGTACTTTGGGAAGCCGAGGTGGACAGATCACCTGAGGTCAGAAGTCTGAGATGAGCCTGGCCAACATGGTGAAACCCCGTCTCAACTGAAAATACAAACAAATTAGCTGGGCATGGTGGCCCACGCCTGTAATCCCAGCTACTCAGGAGGCTGAGGTGGGAGAATTGCTTGAACCCAGGAGGTGGAGGTTGCAGTGAGCCAACCACTCCAGCCTGAGCAACAAGAGTAAAACTCCATCTCAAAACAAACAAACAAACAAAAAAAACAAGTGAAGAAATCTTTCCTAGAAACACTCCACCACCCTATCCATTGGGTCTTGTTGGACAAAATTTCATCATCGGCTCATGTTCAGACCAACCACTGCCAAGTTATATGAGGTGGCCACAATTAGCTAAGATCCATCAGGAGCTTGGAGAGTAGATGGGGCCGTCTCCCCTAAACATGTGGCTGCACAGGGGGAGGTGAAACAGTTAAATGAAATCAAGGCTGCATTAGGAAGCAGAAAAAAGAGAGTGTTGTGGTCTAAATGTTTGTGTCCCTCCAAAATGTATATGTTGAAACCTAGTCCCCAATGCAATCGTATTCAGAGGTGGGGCCTTTGGGAGATGGTGATGTCATAATAGCTTTGCCTTCATGAATGGGATTAGTGCCTGAATTAAGGAGAACCAAGGGAATGTTTGCCCATTTCATCAAGTGAGGACATAGCAAGAAGCAGCCCTCACCAGACACCTTGATCTTGGGCTTCCCAACTTCCAGAACTGTAAGCAATACATTTCTGTTGTTTCCAGATTACCCAGTCTAAGGCATTTTGTTCTAGCAGCGCAAATGGGCTAAGACAGAGAGGTAACTGATGTTGGGCAGGCTACCAAAAGCATCTCTTATGATCACTTTCTCTTCACTTTGAATAATAGTTCAATGTCTTCTAAATTAAAAAAAAAAAGATTCATAAGTGGGTGTGGACTTCATTATTATTATTATTTTAGATGGAGTTTCGCCCTTGTTGCCCAGGCTGGAGTGCAATGGCGTGATCTTGGCTCACCGCAACCTCCACCTCTCAGATTCAAGCGATTCTCCTACCTCAGCCTCCCGAGTAGCTGGGATTACAGGCATGCGCCTCCACGCCCGGCTAATTTTGTAGTTTTAGTAGAGATGAGGTTTCTCCATGTTGATCAGGCTGGTCTTGAACTCCCGACCTCAAATGATTTGCCCACCTTGGCCTCCCTAAGTGCTGGGATTACAGGTGTAAGACATCACGCCTGGCGACTTTATTATTTCTACAATAATGTTCTTTTGTGAGTAGTTCTTTTATAGCTATAAAATGAAAACTGATTTAAAAATTAGGGACAAAGTTACAAAACCAATGAAGGTTGTTAAAATTAACTTAAAGTTATGGACAAATGACATTGTTTTACTGAAAGCAAAAGCCATTCCCAACATAAATTAGTTGCTATAGCAGCTGCCTTGTCAACATGTGTCTCATGATCATCCAACATCTTTTCCACAGTCTCTTCATTCATGCTACTGTGCAGTTCCCTTGAAACTGCAATGCCACTGAGTTTTACTGGGCATGAACTCAGTCTGTACCTGTCCCTTTCTCTTTGGCCAGTGAAAATGACTGTAGGTATTAGTTGATGTTCACAGAGTACATTCTAATTATTATTATTGTTGTTGTCGTTTTGAGATACACTCACACTCTGTCACCCAGGCTGGAGTCAGTGGCACAGTCATAGCTCACTGCAGCCTCAAGCTCCAAGGCTAAAGTGATCCTCCTGCCTCAGCCTCCAAAGTAGGTGGGAATAGAGGTACACATCACCATGCCTGGTAAATTTTTAAAAAATAATTTTGTAAGAGGCCGCACATGGTGGCTCACGCCTGTAATCACAGCACTTTGGGAGGCCAAGGCGGGCAGATCACCTGAGGTCAGGAGTTCAGATCACCTGATACCAGCCTGGCTAACATGGTGAAACCCCATTTCTACTAAAATATATCCATCTATATCTATCTATACAAAAAATTAGCTGGGTATGGTGGAGCGCACCTGTAATCCCAGCTACTCAGGAGGCTAAGGCAGGAGAATCACTTGAACCCAGGAGGCAGAAGTTGCAGTGAGCTGAGATCGCACCATTGCACCCCAGCTTGGGCAACAAGAGTGAAACTCCCTCTCTCTCTCTCTCTCTCTCTTTCTCTCTCCATAGATAGATAGATAGATAGATAGATAGACATTTATTTATTTCTGGTGGAAATGAGGTCTCATTATGTTGCCTAGGCTGATCTCAAACTCCTAGGCTCACGTGATCCTCCTACCGCAGCCTCCCAAAGTGTTGGGATTACAGGTGTGAGCCACTGTGTCTGGCCCTTAGCAGCATTTATAAGAGCAAAAAACTAGAAATCACCCAAATGCTGACTAAATAAATTGTGGTATATTTATATAATGGAATAATATCCAGTGATGAAAATTAATAAACCACAGCTATACTCCAAAATATAGGTTCCTTTTAGAAGCCCCATGTTTGACAAAGAAGTGAGACACAAAGAGTGATATACCATATACTCCTTGCACTTGAACTCAAAGCAGACACATTGTCACCATAGGACCTTGGCGCTTGTCATTTCCTGTACCTGGGACATTCGTCTTTCACACTTCTGCATAGCTTCCTCCTTTGCCTCCCTCAGATCTTTGCTAAAATGGCACCATTGACCCTTCTGCATAAAACCACGATTCCAGCGCAGAGAGTCCCTCACACTTCTGTCTACTTTCTCTTTTTTCCACAGCACACCATAGCACCATCAGCTTCTCACGGCATCTGCTGTATTTATCTTGTGGATGCTTTACTGACAGCCTCCCCAGATAGAAACGCAAGTTCTAGAAGAGTAAGTCTCTTTGTTTTATTCAGGTATGTATATATATATATATATTTTTGAGACAGAGTCTCCCTCTGTTACCCAGGCTGGAGTACAATGATTCAATCTTGGCTCACTACAAACTCTGCCTCCTGGGCTCAAGTAATTCTCTTGCCTCAGCCTCCCAAATAGCTGGGATTACAGGCATGGGTCACCACACGAGCTAATTTTGTATTTTTGGTGGAAACGTAATTCTCCATGTTGATCAGGCTGCTCTTGTACTCCTGACCTCAGGTGATTGCCTGCCTTGGCCTCCCAAAGTGTTGAGATTACAGGCATGAGCCACTGCACCCAGCCCATTCAGATATATCTTAAGTGACTAGAAACCCGCTTACACAAAACAGGCACTCAATACATATTTTCACCCTCTTCCTGCCTGCCACTTCTACCTCATGGCCTCAGCCTAGTGTCTTATTAAAACTACAAATGGTTATTATCCAACATATATTCAGGAGCAGTAGACATAATATAGCATTTGCCTGGTGGCCTACAGAAGTTTACCCACCATGTATTCATTCACCCTAACCACACTTGTGTGAATGAAGCAGACAAATAGGTGACTAGGCCATAGAGAAATTCCTTGTGGTGTGGGATCTGGTCAGTCCCTTACAAATGAGAAGCTGTCACTGAGGGCCCTTCTAAATGAGATCATCATAGATGATGTCTACATAACCACACATAACTTTCTTCAGAACAGGAGTGGCTCATTTCACTCAGCCTGCTGCTGGCCAAACCTCCCGAGAGGAAGTGTGTGAGCAGGTGAGTGCTGGAACTGGAGGGAACAAATGCTGGAACCAGCTGGTCACTCCTCTCTGGTGGGAGCAGGCTCTGTGCCAGCCCTGCAGCAGCATCTAAGCCCTTGCCCTTTTGGCATCCAGGTTCTTGTTCGGTGGTCCAGGAAGAATTAGGTCACAGGAACAGATTGAAGAGTAATATATGCAGAGGATTTTTTTGGTCAATGGATGTGGCTTTCAAGGGAATGGGGAATTGGAAAGGGGATAGTGCAGGAAGAAGGCGATCGTTCCCTGAAGCAGCCCCGTCTGAAGTTAGCCCCGTCTATCTGTAGTCTCGGATGCTCAATTGCTGCTTCTCTACTCTCCACTCAGCCGCTTGTATCCCCAACATCTTAATGAATTTTTAAAAACTTCATAAGCAGCTTGCATCCCTGACTGTTTGCATCAGCCGCTTGTGTTGCTCTGCCAGCTGATGTCTTTTTCTGGGCACAGGACAGGGGCGTGGCCTGCCAAAAACAACATTTGGGTGGAAAAACAGGGTCAGCTGTTTTCACTTAGGGCTGCAGCTCCAGGCCCAAGGATGGGTTTAGCCAGGAGTCCAGCCATTCAGTATCAAAATCACTGGTTGGAAGGGACTAGGAAATCAACTTGTTTTAAAAACTGGTCAGTAACGGGAAAGAATTAAGCACGTATCTGCCTTTATATGAACTGTACCTTTGATCATCAATGTTGATGAGGCAAATTTTCTCTTTATAGAAGTATTCCAGCCAACAAAGGAAAAACTGATTTAAAACTTAGAAAATCACCATTTTGCTACCTCTGATGAAATAACCCACAGTAATGATGGGCAGCAACCAAGCATGAGGGTCCTGCACTTGAGGTACACACACCATCTGTGAAGTATTCTTGACAAAAATGTGAACCCGAGATCCAACTACCAGAAATACAGAGGACAGAGACACATGCTCAAAGATACCACATAAATGCAATTAGCAAATTTCAGTTTCTACAGGATAAAAATTGTTTTTCTTTAACAAATACATTTGTCAGATCCCGGAATCCAGGTCCAGCCCAAGCTGCGGTGCGAGGGGAGTGGGTGGATGAGCAGAAAGAATACTTGGGAGGCTGTAGGCAGGTGAACATGCTTTTATTCAGCGGCAGCTTCCATTAACAGCTTTCTCACACATGGTCTTTCACAACTTCTCTCACACTGTCCGCTCTCATCTCAGCTATTTGCTCCGGCTCTGCAGCTCCTGCCTCCCCTCTGTTGCCTTCAGGGTCAGCAGCTTCACCGTTTCTCTCTCTGGGCACCAGCATGAGCCGTTCTGTGGCTCCCCTCTGTCCATCTGCAAGACGGTCCTCCCTTCTATTTCTGTGGGCACCAGTGTACCCGCTATGTTAAGTCATGTTGAGGTGAGTTGAGCCCCAGGAGCGAAGAGCCCCTGAACAGCGTTAGCAGGACAGTTATACCTTTTACAGAGAATAGTGGCTCAGAGCCAAGTATGAACTTACACAAGCAGGTTATATGACAAGTGGAGGTATGCGCTAGCATGCCGAACTCACTGAGTCACGCAGGCCTGGATATCCGCCTCCGCCTGTTCCTTCACCAAAGCTCGTCCATGTACCTCACAACATTCTGAACAGGGGGCAAGGGAGAGAAAGAGTAGAGGTTCAAAAAGACCTCAGAGACACAAGAACCATTGCAATGATTTCACCTGCTCTGGTGAAGTCCTGATTGTGCCGGTTGAAACAAACTGTTAAAAAACTTCGTAAGATAATCAGCAAAATTTGAAAAATCAATAACTATCTGATAACATTATGTAATTTTTTTTCATTATTTTAGGTATAATATTGATATGAAGGTTATTTTTGGAAAAGCTTTACGGCCGGCATGGTGGCTCACGCCTATAATCCCAGCACTTTGGGAGGTCACGGCGGGTGGATCACCTGAGGTCAGGAGTTCAAGACCAGCCTGGCCAACATGGAGAAACCCCATCTCTACTAAAAATGTCAAATTATCTGGGCATGGTGGCAGGCACCTGTAATCTCAGCTACTCTGGAGGCTGAGGCAGAAGAATCGCTTGAACCTGGGAGGCAGAGGTTACAGTGAGCTGAGATCATGCCATTGTACTCCAGCCCGGGCAACAAGAGTGAAACCCCAACTCCAAAAATAGGAAATAAAATAATAAAGAGCTTTACTATTTCAGAGAGGCATACTGAAATATTTATGGACAAAATAACACGATATCTGGGATTTGCTTCTAAACGATCCAGGTGGGGGATAGTACAGAGGAAAAAAGATTGGGTTTGAGGTGACAATTGTTAAGCTGAATGATGAATACAGGAGGATTATACTACACTATTTCCCTTACCAATATTTATAAAAATTAATGAAGTTTTCCATGATGAAGTTTATCTCCTAAGAATTTTTATCTCTAGGCTAATTAGTGGATATGTTCTAGTCAGTGCAAACCTCACCAGTGGTTTGGGTCAGACTAATCAACAATTCTGGGTCCAAGAATCACTGGAAAACATCCATAGAATAAGCAAAAATCAATGCAATACTTTGTTAAGCATGAAGGACGCATGAGAAATAATTTTTACCATGAGCATCTCACCATCAGTTTGCAGGCAAGAGACGACAGGAATGCTTATGTGTCAGTGGTGACATCATCCATACATCAGCTAGTGATTTTACACAATACCAAGTGAGGCCACCTCTGTCACTCAGGGGACACACAACCCTCTTAACATATCCAAGTTTCAAAAAGCTCTGCTCATCCAATGGGCCATCTTCCCGCTCACGATCCCTCTCTCTATCTAGTTAATTCTAATACCAGGCTTGTATTAGGTTAAATTTTATTGCAGATTGACCAGAAAATTATGTCTTCCATTGAAACATTGAAATAAACATCTTATGCCCATGGTTTGCACCAGTAGTTATTCCATTGCCCTCTGTGTCTCCTTCTCAGGGATCAGCACAAATAAAACAGATACAGATGCCTCCCAGGAAGGACTCAAGGACAGCGGGAGGCACTCTCTCCAGCCATGGTTCTGACAGCACCAGGCAGGCTGGGAAGGGCGCCTCTGCTGAACAATGGCGTGCTGAAGGCCACACGACTCATTCTTTCAAATCCCACATCCACTTCACCTTGTTTTAAGGCTGATGGTATAAATAAGGGCTACAGTAGCAGCCACGGAAGGAAAACAGGGTGGAACTGCATTGTGGACGGTTCTCAAAAGTAAAAATAAATAAGAACTCTGTGTCCTTGAATACATCCTCTGTTCTCTTGTGCACCCTGCACCCATAAGCTGGGTAACTCGTGCTTGGAAAGACGCTCAGCCCAGCCGTGAAGTGTCTGACCCCCACTGCTGCTGTTTTCGGAGAAAGCCAGTGGACAGGGGCCACTCCCACACTGGGGCTTGGATCTCTGGTGGAACCTGATTCTGAGGACTTGATAGCTATTTTCTCTCATCGTCACTTGTTCCCTTTCTTAGAACATCCCTTGCAAAGGTTCAGGGCACTTGCAATGGCTGTGAAGTGAGCATTTGAAGGACAAGATGTCTTACATTACCAGAAACGGTCCCTGGTCTCACACCAAATGCACTGACCCTGGCGATGGTCACCCTCATGTTGACCTGAACCTAGGAGTGGAGGGAAAAGTGAAGAAAAAATCTCGGCCCTTGTCGTCATAGTAAGACACGTCTATGGAGAGGGGGGTCTTCAGCCCTGCCCTGCCCTCTTGAACATGACTGTGCTCATGTCTCCTTTCTTCAAGCAGTGGCATGAGCTCACTCGGCTTCCACAAAAGCTGCAGCCCCTTCCCGCCCTGATGTCCTACAGATGGGTCTCAGCTCAGCTCAGGGCTGCAGGAGCCAACAGGGAGTCTCCCTTGTGGTATCATCTCTGCCAGGGGTGAAACCCAAGGAAGTCTTAGGGCCAGGGCTGCAATAAATTATATCATGCCTATTCCTTAGATTCCCGAGTTCAGTTATCCTTGATCTGTTCAACAAACTTAGTAACTGAGTAGTGAGTTGCTGAAGACCAAGCACTGTGCTAGGTGTTATTTGCTCACAGCTGATTTATTTCTAAAGCTGACTTAAAGGCTGCCTTGGCACTGTGGGAAGGTCTCTGCTTCTTTCAGTTCTGTTTATGCCACTTTTTCTTAATATAGGAGGTCATATACGGCAAGGCAGCTGTCGGTACAGCTTTGCTTTCGAAAATCAGCTCCCTGCTCAGCTGGGCTAGGATTGAAGGGTTTTCCCCAGTTAGAATGTTCCTTTACTTCCATCTTCAGGCAGAACACAGCCCTCCCTCTGTCCTTGGCAAGTAGCCTGCAGCAGAGTTACGACCCCCTCCCCAGCCACCACCACTTCCCCCAGGAAGCAGCTGATGGCTCTGGTGCATTGTCTCTTCTAGTCAGGGAACTGCAACCAGCCTGCAAAATCAGCTCCAGAATACAAAAAGCCAGTTCAGAGATGTTGCTATTGAAACTCTGTTCCTGTCTCTGTCATTTCCTAACTTTTCCGAGCAGGTAGGACAAAGACTTAGTTTTCTCTTCCATGCCATACCAATGCCTACAAAATTTCTTGCTTGCATCATTCATTTGACCCCTAGCATAATACGGTTCGATTTGCTTCTAAATATGTTCTGATTGCCAAACTAGATTTTCAAAGGGTGAGGCTGGTGGCAGGGCTGGTGCAGAGTGGAAGCGGGGGTGGGGGGGAGCGGTGAGAATTTAACTTCTGCTGGCATGCTGGCAGTTTCACTTGGCATAGAGAATTCTTGTTTAACCAAACCCTTAAGGATCATCTTGTTTTGATAAAACGTATTTTTGTTTTAAAAACAAAAACAAAGCTCGTGGAGCAAAGCCAAGGGTAAGACTATTAAAACAAAATTATCCTGTTTAATACATTTCTTCAAAGTGCCTGAGAGTGAAAGACTAAAAGACCCCAGACCGAAAAAAAAAAGATTGGGGGAGGGTGAGTGGAGAAAATTAGGTGGAGAGACGAGAGGAATAAAAAACAAAATTGGCCAGGCACGATGGCTCGTTCAGCACTTTGGGAGGCTGGGATGGCTGGATCATAAAGTCAGGAGATTGAGACCATCTGGGTCAATGTGGTAAAACCCCATCTCTACTAAAAATACAAAAATTAGCTGGGCATGGTGACGACACCTGTAATCCCAGCTACTTGGGAGGCTGAGGCAGGAGAATTGCTTGAACCCGGGAGGCGGAGGTTGCGGTGAGCCGAGATTGTGCCATTACACTCCAGCCTGGCGACAGAGTGACACTTTCTCTCCAAAAAAAAAAAAAAAGGCAACGTTTCACTTGGGAAAGAGCCACTGGGGAGTTCCTGGTTCCTGCCGGCAAGGAGAGTAGAGAGCTTTTAACAACCGGGGCTTTGAGTGCCAAGGGTATGTGACGTTCATCTTTAGGAGGTTTTGGGGTGCAGTAATGCAGTCACCTCCATCTCTCCCATGCATGCCCCAATTTCTCACACCTTGAGGTGGGAGGTATCCCCCATGAAGGAGATACAAATTCAGGAGGATAATGCAGTGAGATGATCAGTAATCTGGGGCAAGGATTCCGAACAAGAAGCTAGAGGTGACTGGGAAGAATGTTAGCGCACCCCTCTTCTTCCTGGAAATATGGGAAGGAGCCTGGTTTTCCCAGTATTTGTGAAATGGGAGCTTGGGGAACTTTATTTACATTTCAAAAGTCTTAGTGATCCCAGGCCCAGGGCCTAATGCAGCAAAATGTGCCCTGAATCAATTTTGGTTACTACGAAGATGCTGGTTTTAAATTGAGCAAAAACAAAACGAAGAACCTGTATAAAAATCTGTCTGTCTCTTTGCAGCTAAGAGTGTGGCTGGTAAATGAGGTCTTTTTTCATTTGGTACCATAAATAACACATTCAGGAAGATTCCATCCACTGAGTCCTGTGGAAATATTGGCATAAGAATTAGCAACACTGAGTTCATTGTGTGGTGGTGCTAACACCCAGCCAGTGGATTTTATTAATCACACCTCACAAAGGGCTCCCTATTTGCCAAGAGGCTGATACAAAGATGCAGGCCTCAGGAACAAGGCCATGGTTTGCTATTTGTTTTTCTTTTCCATATAATTACTTTTTAAAGCAATCAAAATTATCATCTGTAATTTTTTCATTATAAAAATAACATAGTCACAAAATGTGGCAAAAACAACTGTGAACTTTTCAATCTATTTCTTTGCAGTTTTTCATTGTTTATCTTTATTAAACTAAAAAAAAGTTTTTAAAATTGTTTGTAAAGGGAGGATCTTGCTATGTTGCCCAGACTGGTCTTCAAGCAATCCTTCTGCCTTGCCCACCCATTGCCATCAAGCACTGGAATTACAGGGTGAGCCACTACATCTGGCCTCATTGTTTAATTTTCTAAAAACTATGAAACCACTCAAACACACAGAAAATAGCACAACAGACACCTGTATACTCACCACTCACCAAATTAAAAATATGCTAGCATTTTACTATATAACTAGAGTGCTCTCTCTCCCTTTCAAATAACCAAAACATGACAAATACAGCAGAGGCCCCCACCCCGGGGTCACATCATCTGGCATGAACCCACATTTAGAGGCGACCATTGCACAGAACTCAGTGTGCCACAGTCCTGGCTCTGATTTTGTGTTTTTACTGAATTATTACACGAATCCATAAATATCTACTGTTGTTTTGAGTGTTTTTGAAATATACATAAGTGATAACTTTTTACTGTATCTATTTGCTCTTCATTTTTTCCTTTCAATATTATGTTATTGGGATACACGCAGACCTAATTCTCTCATTTTAACTGCTGTGCTGACAGAATACACCAGTTTATTCATTCCTTGCTGAAGGAGGGCTAGGTCGTGGCTACTCGGTTGCTATTACAAATGTTTCACACAGACCTTTTCCTGGGACTGTTTGTGTAGACATGAATGACTGGATCGCGCAGTACGCATGCTTCAACCTCAGTGGAAATGGACAGGCTTCTCTCTTACGTGTTCCTATCACGTATCCTCCCATCTTTCTGAGTTCCATTTCTCCTTGAAAGAAGGCAGTCAGTAATTTGGGAAAAAATTACAGAACAAGAAGCTGGATGTGGCTGGGAGAAATCTAAAAAACAACAACAACAACAACAAAAAAAAAAACCCAGCCACTTCCTCCCTGGAAAGATAGGGAAGGATGCTGTTTCTCCCAGCAATTGTGAAATGGGCTTTGAGGAGCTTTATTTACATGCAAAGGGCAGCAGCTATCCAGCTGGCTGGTCGAGGCAGCCGACCGGATGTGCCCTTCTGCAGGCCCGGGGCCTCATCCTCACCAGCCCTCGGCAACAGCGGCCGTTCATTTTTCCAATTGTGGGGAGGGAGTGTCTCTTTGTGTGTTTATTGGCCCTTTAGCTTCTTCTCTTCTTCAAATTCCTTTTCTTTACATCGTATCACTCCTCATGGGATTGTTTGGCTCACGGTGATTATTGCATGGGCAGCGGCCAGCATGTCCGCCTCCTTGTAGGACCGCTACCCTGCTGGCACACCAGCGGGACACCTGTGTTTCAGTTGTCTCTGTCTGGACGGTGTACCCCTGCCAATTCCCACCAGCACGAACTGTCCCCAAATGGAGAAGCGTGCTGGGAAGGCCAGACTCAGCTAAGATAACAGAAAGCAAAGATAAAGAGGAGCTGTCTTCTGTCGGGGGACCCTGTGCCAGCTTGTCAAGACTCAGCCAAGGGCTTGTCTGGATGAATGAAGCCTGAGCTGACTTTTGGAAGTTGAGAAGATGCAGGGAGGTTATAAATGAACACCTCTTGGGGTCGAGGGGGTTGGAAAGTAGGACTGTGGGCAAGAAGGGCCCCAGAGGCAGGCCAAGATGCAGGGCGGGCCATCCGAGACACGCTCTGGGGAGGTTTCCATCAAGTGGCCTTGGTCTGGCCCAGGTCAAGGTCCACGCTAGGAGGTGGGGAAGACTCTTCATTTTCACTGTTAGTGCTCCCTGTTCTTTGCCAGCCCATATACCCATCAGAGCATGCTCTGTGGTCCACATTCTTTTTTTTTTTTTTTTTTTTTTTTTTCCTTTTTTCTGAGATGGAGTCTTGCTCTGTTGCCCTGGCTAGAGTGTAGTGGCACCATCTGGGCTCACTACAGCCTCTGACTCCCTAGTTCAAGCAATTCTCCTGCCTCAGCCTCCCAAGTAGCTGAAAATTCAGGAATTTTCCTACTAGACTGCCTCTTCAGCTCACCACCATGCCCAGCTAATTTTTTGTATTTTTAGTACAGATGGGGGTTTCACCATGTTGGCCAGGCTGGTCTCAAACTCTTGACCTTGTGATCCACCTGTCTCAGCCTCCCAAAATGCTGAGATTACAGGTGTGAGCCACTGCGCCTGGCTTTTTTTTTTAGACAGAGTCTCACTCTGTCTCTCAGGCTGGAGTGCAGTGGCCCGATCTTGGCTCACTGAAACCTCTGCCACCCTGGTTCAAGTGATTCTCCCACCTCAGCCTCCCAAGTAGCTAGGATTATAGGCTTCTGCTACTGTGCCTGGCTAATTTTTGTATTTTCAGTAGAGATGGGGTTTCACCATCTTGGCCAGGCTGATTTTGAACTCCTGACCATCCACCTTGGCCTCCCAAAGTGCTGGGATTATAGGCATGAGCCACCACACCCGGCCTATGGTCCACATTCTTTCCGGAGTTTTCTTCTCCTCCCTCCCCTATGTACCACCATGGAGGCCAGCAGGTTTCTCAGTAACTTTCTACATGGCAGGCTTGTTTCTTGTTTCCCACATGCAAAGAATGACTTCAGCGTTTCAGCTTTAAGGATGGGTTTCCTACTAGACTGCCTCTTCGGCATTTTTAAAATTTCTTAGTGTTATGTAAAAAAAAAATGCTTATAAAAGGGAGTGTTGAAAATCAAGTCAGCTGTTTCCAGAGATACCTGGTGGCTTTTTTCCTGGCCTCTGAGCTCTGCTTAGCTGCAGGAAGAGACTCAAAGGTACAGTACCAGCCTCAGAAACACAAGGATTGCCTGGGGCAGCCCAAGGCCTCCACTCTCCACTAGGGCTGTGCATCTCTCACTGGGCTGCTGGTGGGGCAGCCCCAAGTGACTCAGGAAGACACTTGGGCTGCCCAGCATTTTAGGAGGTGCAGCTGCAGGGCCACCCAGCCTGGAAGTCCTCCGGGCCGGGCTCTGTGCTGTCTCCAGGCACAAGGAGACATTTGAGACTCCCAAGGGTAACTAACTGGAGCTCAGCTGAAGGAAGCTGACAGCACCACCAGCCACAGTCTTTATGGACCCATCGGTTGCCATCTCTTGGGTTGGTTTGCCATGTATACGGGCTTGTGTGCAAACACACACACCTATTCACCTGGTTCTCATGGGGATTTAGTGTGAAATTCTGTGGATTCTTTCTCCCACTTACAAAGCAGCCTGTGTGGACCTGGAGATCTGATGATTACACTGGGACCAGCCTGGGGGAGGGAGAGCAGATCCAGAGACCCAGCTGCCCCTGAAAGAAAGGCTGTGTTCACGGTGCTCAGGGGAACATGCATGCATCTTTGTTTTAAGTACAAGGAAGGGAAAGTGACCTTCAAGGAGCTCTATTGCCTTAGGCTTAGGGAGAAAACTGAGATTCTTTTTCCTGTTTCCAAGGAAAGAAAAAAAAATCCATCAAGCAAATGATTCAAGGTTCACCTCCCACACGCTCCCTGGATAAATTGCAGGATGGTGGTTTATACGCAGTACTGGGCTGGCTCCTGAGCCACTTTGAGCTACTTATTAGGCGCCACTACTTTAGTGGGGACGAACAGTCCTGTAAATAACCTCATAGCCAGTTACTGACATCAACTCCATCCATAGGCTTCGGGAAATTACTTCCAGTCACATCAACGTATTTCTTTTTAATATCTCAGGGAAAGGTGTGAAATTGCTCATTCCCAGCTCACATGACGTTGACTGGTAATAGGAAGATATTGCTTTGCTCCACGCGCGGCAGAATGTGGTCCCCTCTGGCCCTGCCTAGCCAGCCCTGAGCTTCTGAGCACCAATCCTGAGTGCTGACCCTGGCTCTAGCCTGTCTCAACACACCTGAAGGCTGTCTTTTGTTTGGAGCTTGTAGCTTTTCAAGGCAATTTTGCCCCCGGAATGACCAGGGGGCACTTGCTTTGAGTTGGGGTAGTTTTCCCTTTGTTTGAAGGAAGGGTCCCACTGTTTTCTCTGGGGACTGCTGCTGCCTTGGAGATAGGCTTCTTGCTTCTTAACAGCTAAGCAGTTGGAGAAAAACCAACTATTTCTTCCTTTCACAGCAGTGTGTTTTGTCTGGGAAATTCAAAGCCTAACTCTTGCCAACAGTCCTGGATACCTGACGCCCTGCAACCCCCCTGTGGTCGTGCAGACACTGAATGCTCCCTGAAGCAGACAAACAGCCTGCTCTAACTCCCTTCAACCCATAACAGCAGGTGGCCAACGGCTTTAAGAGTTTATAACCATTTTGCGCAAACACAGCTGTTTGGAATATCTGTGTTTAATCCACGTGAATTTGATATGTCTTTTCCAGACAAGGGAACTCTTTCCTCCTTCAGTGTGATAGGAATCCCCTGAGACATGGAGTCGGAAGCCCTGGGTCCCAGCTCTGGCCCCACTGTGAGCAAGCTGATTTCTCTGAACCATTGTCTCCATATCTATAAAACGTGCATCCCCAAAAAGGCCTAATTCAGAGAGGGCAACGAATAAAAAATATATTTGAAAAGGTATGGAGGCTGGGCCAGGTGGCTCACATCTGTAATTCCAGCACTTTTGGAACCGGACGCAGGCGGATCACCTGAGGTTGGGAGTTCAAGACCAGCCTGACCAACATGGAGAAACCCCATCTCTACTAAAAATAGAAAATTAGCTAGGCATGGTGGTGCATTCCTGTAATCCCAGCTACTGGGGAGGCTGAGACAGGAGAATCACTTGAACCTGGGACTTGGAGGTCGTGGTGAGCCAAGATCGCACCATTGCATTCCAACCTGGGCGACAAGAGTGAAAGTCTGTCTCAAAAAAAAGAAGAAAGAAAAGGTATGGGAGAATGTACCTTATAAATTCTAAAGCCAAAATATGGTATTACCAAAATGTGAAACTTGGTCAGAAAGATGTAACCTGTCCTTATGATGAATTTAACAAATGGATTACTGTGATTTGTACGAACCTGTTAATATGGTTTCCACAAATAGTGAACAGCCAGCAAAAACTGATACACAAAGAATTCAAAACTATTGATTGTCTGTGCAGTGAGTCAGGAAAAGAAAGTGGCAAATTTTTTCTTGATTTACGGAGAAAAAATGAGGGAAGAAGAAAAGATGGATGAACTTAAGACAAACGTAAGAATCTAACAGAAAGAATACGCACAGCTCGGAACAGAACAAATAGCTGAAAACTGGGTGACAGGAAGCAAGCCCGCTTGCTGCATTCTTATCTGGGTCACAATGGAAAGGACATGTCCTCTGCGTCTTCACTCTCCCTCTCTGTCTCTGACTCCTGTTGTCCACTAGGAAAACAAGTGCTTGAAGGCAAGAAGTTTCTCGCCTCTTTGGGCCCAGTGCCCAAATCCCTGGCTGGCAGGAGCTGGACTTCAGTGGCCAGTGGCTGAGAGACCTGCAGGCCACGCTTGAGAAAGGGCACGAAGTGGCTTCAGACACCTCCAGTATCTCCTGTTCATGGGGGTCCTGCTCTCCCAAACGGCTCAGATGCTTCAATCTGAGTGGGTTTTTTTTTTTTTTTTTAAGATGGAGTTTTTGCTCTTGTTACCCAGGCTGGAGTGCAATGGTGCGATCTCAGCTCACTGCAACCTCTGCCTCCTGGGTTCAAGCGATTCTCCTGCCTCAGCCTCCCAGTAGCTGGGATTACAGGTGTGCACCACCACGCCTGTCTAATTTTGTATTTTTAGTAGAGATGGGGTTTCTCCATATTGATCAGGCTGGTCTCAAACTCCCAATCTCAGGTGATCCACCTGCCTTGGCCTCCCAAAGTGCTGGGATTATAGGCGTGAGCCACTGTGCCGCTTCAGTCTAAGTTTAACCAATAGATATAAAAGGAATGTCCTGGAAGCCACTCAGCAATGCCACAGTGTCTGGCCGGATGTGCAGATCTGTCGGCTACTAAAAGGAAATGCCCCCAGAGTTTGCTGACCTGAATCCAGATACCAAGTC
The DNA here is from genome assembly GCF_001604975.1 of Cebus imitator. Taxonomy (NCBI): domain Eukaryota; kingdom Metazoa; phylum Chordata; class Mammalia; order Primates; family Cebidae; genus Cebus; species Cebus imitator. The sequence goes on along the minus strand of NW_016107546.1, from coordinate 2,836,352 downwards.
AACCCAGGTCTTATCCCATCAAGCTGACCGCCGCTCCGCACGGATCAATGTTTACAAGTCTCTTTCTCTGCTTCCACTCTCTCTTCTGTCTTCCTCCACATTACCTGCAGTCTTTTCTAGCCCTCAGTTCTCCTGGAGGGTCCTGGCTCCCAGCAAGGTCCTGGAAGTCCTGCTGAATTTGCTTTTCCCTTTCTCCCCTTGTGGCAGAGCAGTGGCAGGAGAGCTAGGTGTGTTCTCCTGCTATGCTGATGCTACTCGTAGCAAAATTCTGTCGGTGTTACGCTAACAAGTTTCTGTCTCAACTCCATCCTACTACACACCCCTCTCACTGCTAGGGGCAAGGAGGGAGAAAGAAAATCATCTATCCCTGTGCACTTTAAACATTCCCTGTGATGTGTCACTACACTTCATCCCCTTTCAGATACTGGTGAGTCACTTTTTGAGACAGGACCCCTGTTCTAATGGCCACAGAATCCTGAAGCAGAGATGCTGCCAAATTCACCTCCGCTGGTGGTTCGCTGCCAAGGAGAAACAGGAGCTGTCTTTTCTTAAAGGTCTTTAAAAATAGCGTAGGAGGCCAGGGGTAGATTAATTGACCTCTGGAGGTCCAGTCTAGGCACAGGAAGTTCTGACAAATTCAGAAATGTAGGTTTTAAGAGACCTGGGGGGCTTCACACAATGAGGCCCTTTTTAGCATTTGCTGCTGCAGGCTGATGGGCTGAATTAATCACTGTTCCTCTAATCAACTAAGGAAAATGGCCTTTCCTTCAAAAACAGCTGTCAGCAATGACTATAAATTGGCTGATTTTGTGCAGAAAGATGCCCTGTGATAGGCTGTCAGCTAAATGAATGCTTACTTCGATGTGACTTGAAACAGAACGCTGGAAGTGGCAATATATGAATGGAACAAGACAGGGCAATAAATAAGCATTTCTGCAGTCACACCCAGGCATCCTGAAGGATATACAAGGAGTAAATTTTGAGACTGACAAGCAAAAGTCATAGTCCTAACAATGTCGCCTCATGTTTAGTGAGCGCTTATTATGTCCTAGGCTTTACATTAAGCATGTCATTTGTCTTGTCCCGCCGACCGTTAAAATATGTCCGAGCATGATTGTTTGCTATTGAGACCTGCCAGAACGTTGTCAAAATCACAGGCCCGAAGAGCCTAGCTCGAAAGCATGCTGTTCTCTAGGACAGGGGCCTGGAAATGCACAGAGAGACAAATGCAAATCAGAATGGCAAAAGCCACCTTGATCTGAAGCTGGCCTTTGGAGAAAAGGCTCTCTACTTGCTATAATATGTCTTTAGACAATTTCAGACCCTCCAGGTTTCTGGCAGAGCTTAGAAGCTAAAATTTTGTTTGAAATAAACCGAAGCAGTTTGCCATACACAGGCAAATGGAAAGGGGGATTTTTTTACTTGCAAATAAGGAAATGATATTTAGTAATTTCCTAAGCATCTGTCTGTCCTATGTGTTGCTTCAGGGACCTATAACATTCCTTAGTGCTTGCCAATCTCTAGTTTGGAAACCAAAAGACACTACCTCATAGGCAGTGAGTCAGCAAGTGAGAGTGGGTGGGAGGCCAGGGGAGTGAGGAAAGGTGGAAAGGGCTGGACAGACTTCAAATCCTACCTCTGTCACGGACGAGCTTCAAGACTTTGGAAAAATCACATCCACTCCTTTAGGCTACATCCTAATCTGTAAAACAGACATAACAAATGCTACCTCGCAGAGTGGCTACGTTCATGAGATGATGGGTATACGTTATTCGTTGCCCATGGACGTGCCTGCTACATAGTCAAGATTAACTCATGGTAACTATTATTTAAGAGGACCATTGGAGCCAACTCCAAGATTTACTCTAAAGCTACAATAATGAAGGCAGTGTGGTATCGGTGAAAGGACTAGAGAAAAAGATGAATGGAACAAAATAGGAAACCTGGAAACAGACTTACGTAAATACAGTGAGCTGATCTTTGATAAAGGAACAAAGACAATTCAATGGAACAAAGTTCATCTTTTCAACTAATAGAGCTAGAACAACTTGTCAACGAAAGAGTCAAATTCTGTAAAATATTTGGAGAGATTGATTTTGAGCCAAATAAGAGTGACTAATGGCCCATGATGCAGCCCCAAGGAGATCCTGAAAACACATGCCCAAGGTGGAGTCAGGGTACTGCTTGGTTTTACGCATTTTATTTTATTTTTGATTCAATAAAGTTTTATTTTGCCAAATGTACAGTTGGTTGGACCTGTTCATGCATCTTCACCAGCAGCTGGAGCATCTCTGCCCTTAAGTATTTCTGGTGTAAATCACTCTGGCTCTGCTTTGAAGCCAGTTTGATAAGTCCTTTACTAAGGAGCTCCTGAAGGGCTGCTCTGGCCAGCGAGCCTCGAATCTTCGGTCTCTCAGAGACCATAGCTGGAGTTACACGTTTATAGGTGGGAACTTCCTTACAGAGTTTGTCAGAGGTAGCTTTGTCAAACAAGACTAATGCAAGCTTCTTTGAACTGAATGCACCATGGGCTATGCCATAGTCAAGCCAGTGACCTCTGTGACACACACGTACACCTCCAGATGGCCTTCTGGGGCCAGAAAATCTAAAGTCACAGAAGAACCACAAAAGGAGAAGAATAGCTAGCTCCTGGAGTGCCTGATTCACTGACCTTATGACATACTACCATTGTTCCTGCCTCAACTGATAAGTCAACCTTGTGACATTGGACCCTGTGGCCTGATTAACCGACCTTGTGACATTCTACCACTGTTTCTGCCTCAACTGATAGGTCAACCTTGTGACACTGGACCCCGTGACCACCCCTTCACCCTGGCTTGCAAAAGGTCACCATAAACTTTAACTTTCCTTTACCTACCCCCAACCTAGTAAACCAGCTCTTATCCCACCATCCTCTGCTGACTCTTTTCAGACTCAGCGTGCTCACACCCCGGTGAATAAACAGCCTTGTTGCTCACACAAAGCCTGTTAGGTGGTCTCTTCATTCAGAATGTGCTTATCATTTGGTGCTGAAACCTGAGACTGGGGTACTCCTTTGGGGGATCAGTCCCCTGTCCCCGCTCTCCCTCTGTGAAGAGACCCACCTGCGACCTCAGCGCATCAGACCAGCCCTACAATCCTCTGGCCACCTTCAGATTGGGTACACAGTCTCTCTCTCTTTCTTTCTTTTCCTTTGAATCCTTCTGCTTCTAAGTAGAAACAAAGGAGACACCTTTATGCGCTCAAAAAACTCCAATGTTGGTCACGGACTCGGGAAGAAGGTCTTCCCTTGGCGTCTGGTGAACAGCAGGGATGCCTACATTGATCACTCACCCACGTTACAGCCCAGGACTCAGTCAGGGATGCCTACTGAAAACCCTGGTAGCTGCTCCCTTCCCATCCTCCTCGTCTCTACTTCTGTCGTCAAAACTTAACTCCTTCGCTATGGGCAGTATTCTGACCTCTGTTCCTCAGTCTTTGCCTCTAGCCTGCATCCTGAAAAACCAAAAACCTCTTCAACTGTCGTCGGATCTGAAACCTAAACATCTCATTTTTTTCTGCAAAACAGCCTGGCCCCAATACAAATCAGACAATGGTTCCCAATGGCCAGAAAGCAGCACCTTCCACTTTTGTATTCTGTGGGACCTAAACAATTTTTGCCAACAAATCGGCAAATGGTCTGAAGTGCCAAATGTCCAGGCATTTTTTACACTGCAATCCCTCCCTAATCTCTGCTCTCAATGCAATCCATCGCAAATTTTCCATCTCTCCCTTCCATCCGCCCCTCCTGCCTTTGCCAGTGACTCAGACGCCTCCTTGTCCATCCACCTTTCTGACCCTTCTCTCTGCCTGTCCGAACCAGATCCTAATTCAGGCCCTAACCGCCCCCCACACAAGAGCCTTCTCCCCTTCCTCTGCCCACAACCACCCCCTTATTCTCCTCCTCTCACCTCCCCACCTCATACCCGGTCCAGCTTATGTTTACTCCCGCGGCTACCTCCCCCATGCCCATCCAACAATTTCTCCTTCGCAGAGTGGCCGGAGCTGAGGGAATAGTCCAGGTACACGTTCCTTTTTCTCTGTCTAATCTTTCCCAAATCAGTCAGCATCTAGGCTCTTTCCCATCAGACCCCACCAAATATATGCAAGAATTTCAGTACTTAACCCAGTCTTACAATCTCACTTGGAGTAATTTAAACGTCATCCTTATTTCTACTCTCACCCCTAAAGAATGCTTATATCCATTTTATCACTCATTCAGCCCTTGACATTACAAAAAAGCTACAGAAATTAGAATCTGGCCCTCAAACCCCACAAGAGGAATTAATCAACCTCACCTTCAAGGTGTTCAATGATAAGGAAGAAGCTGGCTGGTGGCAGGGCGTCTCAGAAATATACAGATGTTTGCCTCTGCCCTAAGACAGCCCCCAGCCACACCACCAGCTCACAAAGACTTCAAAGTGCCCAGACTGCAGCCTCCAGCTGCCCCTCCCAAACCTTGCTTCAAGTGTGGGAAACCTGGCCCGGATTCCTCCTAAGCCCTGCCCCATCTGTGCAGGGTGTCCATGGAAAGTCAGACTGTCCAACTCATGTCACTGCTCCCAGAGCTCCTGGAGCTCAAACCCAAAGCTCCCAGATCGACTCCTTCGCAGATCTGCTTGGCTCGGTGGCTGAAGACTGACACTGCACCAACATCCTGGAGGCCTCCTGGACCATCACAGACGCCGAGCTTTGGGTAACTTTTACAGCGGAGGGTAAGCCTATCCCCTTCTTAATCAACACGGAGGCACCCACCCCACGCTGCCTTCTTTTCAAGGACCTGTCTCCTTGGCCTCCATAACTTGTGAGAATTGACGGCAAGGCCTCCAGGCTTCTCAAAACTCCCCAAGTCTGGTGTCAATTAGGCCAGTGCTCCTTTCCACGTTCTTTCCTAATCATCCCACTTGTCCAGTTCCCCGGTAAGGCTAAAACATCCTAGCAAAATTGTCTGGCTCCTTAACTGTTCCTGGGCTACGGCCACGCCTCACTGCCGCCCTGCTCCCCGAACCCGTCCCTCCCTCAATAGCTCCCCTTATGTCCCCCTACCTTACCCTAGGGTGTGGGACACCACCTCCCCTTCCCTTTCTGGTCGTCTATAGCACCCCAACTGCCACCCACTAACAAAATCCCCCCTCAGGGGGCACACCGCTCCAGGGTAAAGCTGTGTCTGCCAGATGAGCAGCCTGACTCTTCCACCCCCTCTCGGAAGTCACAAATCCTCCCTGCAACTTCTTTAAAACTTACTCAAATTCCTGAAGAAACTTACATGCCCTGCTCCTGCCTATCTTGCTGCGTCACCTCTTCCTCCATTCTGTTTGCCAAGACATTTCCTGGTTCCATCCTCAGGCTGCCACCCATAACCCTCTTCTAGAGCGGATAAATAACTTCTTTCCCAAGGTACCCTGTGTAACCTCTCCCCCCACAAAGTCCAACTGTTTACTTTTCTCCTCGTTCTCTGTCTGCCTGTTCCTCCAGCTCCCTTGGCTGCCCCGCATAATCGAATTTCCCTTTCCTATTATTCCCAACCACCTCTGCAAAACCCTTAACTTAACCCATTCTTTGCCAAACCAATCCAACACAACTCTAGCAAAAGACTGCTGGATTTGCATCTCTCCATCAAATACAATTATACTGCCCCTCCCATCCCTGCAAAGACTTGGGTTCTTACTCGCCTAACCTATCACCATCCCTGTGAAGGAAAAAGCCCCTTCCAACGTTTAAATATGCAGTCACTAGCCGAGTTCTCCATCACTAACACGACTACACATACCCAGACAAGACGCGCAGTATAGCTTCTGCGCTCCTGCATTTCCATCCTCACTCCATACGCAGGTGATAACAAACCCATACATGGTTCTGCAACCACAAACACTGTTTTAACTTTTCAGGCCCCTTTATGCTTCCAACGCCATCTATCCTCAGATCTACCCGTTGGCCACCTACTACCCCATCAACGTAACTTTACCTTACAACTCCAAGCCCCGACCGACTATCAAAACTGTCTAGTCACCCAAGCTGCTTCATTTAGCCGAACTGTCCACTTTACAGGACCCCCAAAAGTCAGTACCACCTCTTTGCTTAACAAACAATCAGGGTTTTTTGTTGACAGACACACCCCTTGCATGACTATTCACCCCTGGACTCACTGTAACACAGCTCCCACAACTAAAGGGAGTTCTTCTCCTACCACTTTTAATCACTCCCTTGAGTGGCTCCTAGTAAATACAAAACGGTACCTCCTCCAGGGAGAAAACAAATGCAGCCATTCACATCACCCCAACGACCACTTTCCAGCCACTCACCGGGGCCGTCTTAGCAGGTACCCTGGGCGTCTGGGAACATGAAAATAAACTCACACACCTCTTCAAGATACACAGCCAGTTCTGCTCACCCAGCCAAGGAATATTTTTCTTGTGTGGAACCTCAACTCACCTCTACCTCCTCAATAACTGGACCGGCACCTGCATTCTCGTCTTTCTAAGCCCCGAAATAAATATTGCACCCCGGAACCAAAGTTTCCCAGTCCCCGTTAAAGTCCAGGCCCATCAGCACAGAGTCGTGCAACTAATACCCCTGCTAATCAGACTAGGAATTGCCACTGCTACAGGGACAGGACAGCGGGGCTGCCCACATTGTATACCACCAGCCCAACCCATTCTCTCCTAACGATGCCAAACCCTTCCTTAGCCAGAGATTGTTGGCTCTGCATTTCCCTCTCCCCTTCGTGCTACACAGTGTTACCACCCTACCAGCAGACTGGGCGAACTCCTGTCTCTCTACACCTCCGACTTCCTTCAACAACCCCCACCTGTACCCCCTGGAAGAGGTGTACTTCCTAGAAAGAATCAGCCCAAAAAAACCCAGATATCTCTACTTCCTAGAAAGAGTCAACCAAAAAAACCCCAGATATCTCATACCAACAGGCCGCTGCTCTTCTCACCTACCTAAGTAATCTTTCCTGTGTCAATTCCACACTGCCAGTTAACCACACAAATAACTATACCTACTACCGCTCCCTTATGCATTTCCCAATACTCACCTATGAGAATTCCCCTAAGAAAACTCCCACCCTCTTTGTGTTCCTTTATGCTTCACCTCCAGAGCCCTGTCACTCACGTTAACCAAGAAATAAGGAACACACCAGCTTCGCATTACAGGAAGGCCCTCCCTCATTACTAGCGCTCTTAAAAATGTCAATAGCAAGTTCTGCCCCGGTAGGCATTTACTCTCTCACTCCAGCCTTGGCTGCCCTCCCCTTGTTCACCAGACTCTCCTCCAGACCCCTCTTCCTGTCTGCTCATACCTAACCTTGTTAACCTAAGTGAATGGTTACTTATGAACACCAAACGCTTTCTCATACACCATGAAAACCAAACGTCTCCTTCCACCCAGTTACCCTACCAAACCCCATTGCAACCTTCAATAGCCGCGGCCCTTGCTGATTCCCTTGGTATATGGATATAAGACCCCAGCCCCCGCAGATCACTCTCTCCTCTCTTCAGTCTACACTTCCAGGTCTGCCTCAGCCAAGGACTTTTTTCCTCTGTGGCTCTTCCACCTGCCTCTGCCTTCCTACCAACTGGACTAGCACCTGTACCTTCATTTTCCTTACTCCCCAAATCCAATTTGCCAATGGAAATGAGCACCTCCCTGTCCCCCTTGTAACTCCTACACGACAAAAAAGGGTCATTCCATTAATCCCCTTGCTTGCAGGATTAAGAGTCTCCACTGCTGCAATCAGGATGGGTATAACTGGCCTTACTACTTCCATCACCACATTTCTTCCATCACCACAGTCTCTCTAAGGATTTTTCCACCAGCATTCCACCCATAACTCAAACACTATCTGTTCTCCAAGCCCAAGTTAATTCCCTGGATGCAGTTGTCCTCCAAAATCATGGAGGCCTCAATCTATTGACTGCTGAGAAAAGGGGACTCTGCCTATTCATGAATGAAGAACGCTGATTTTATCTAAGCCAATCCAGCCTTTGATGGTATATGATGCCATCAAAGCACTTAAAGACAGGACCCAAAAGCTTGCTAATCAGGCAAATGATTATTCTGGACCTAGCTGGCCACTCTCTAACTGAGTATCATGGCTCCTTCCATTGGCAGGCCCCTTAATATCGATCCTTTTCCTTCTCTTATTCGGACCTTGTCTTTTCCGACGAATCTCTCAATTCCTACAAAATTATATCCAAGCTATAACCAATCAGTCAATACAGCAAATGCTCCTTCTAACGACCCCACAATATCACCCCTTGTCCCAAAATTTCTCAGCAGTCTAAAATCTCTCCCATTTTTAGGTTTCCACGCTGCCCCCAATACCACTTGAAGAAGCCCTGAGAAACATGACCCATCACCCCTCTGTACTGCCCCCAAAATTTCACTGCCCCTCTTTTTCTAGTTTTTACTTTTTTCCTTTATATTATTTGAACTTGTGATCCACCCGCCTCAGCCTCCCAAAGTACTGGGATTACAAGCGTGAGCCACCCCACCTGGCCTTCACATTTTCTTTCTTTTTTCTTTTTTGGCAGAGTCTCGCTCTGTTGCCCAGGCTGGAGTGCAATGGCGTGATCTCGGCTCACTGCAAGATCCTTTATATTATTAATATAAAGGATATATTATTAATATAAAAAGGCAGGAATGCAAGGTTCTTTGCACTGACTGCCCCATAGACAACACCACGGTCAAGCCATGGTGACCCCTGTGATCCACACATATACTTCAGATGGCCTCCTGGAGCCAGAAAGTCTAAGGTAACAGAATACTCACAAGAGGAGAAGAATAGCTAGCTTCTGCAGCACCTGATTACCAACCCTGCAACATTCTACCATTGTTCCTGCCTCAACTGATAAGTCAACCTTGTGACACTGGACCCTATGTATGGCCTGATTAACTGACCTTGCAACATTCTACCACTGTTCCTGCCTCAACTGACAGGTCAGCCTTGTGGCATTGGACCCTGAGACCCCTCCTCTGGCTTGCAAAAAAGCTGCCCTAAACTGTAACTCTCCATTACCTACCCCCCACCTATAAAACCAGCTTCTATCCCACCACCTTCTGCTGACACTTTCGGACTCAGCCTGCTCACACCTGAGCAAATAAACAGGCTTGTTGCTCACACAAAGCCTATTTAGGTGGTCTCTTCATTCAGAGTGCACTTAACAACTAAGTTGTTGAGCTTGTCCTGAACTTTGGACCACTTCATTTTGGACTTGCCCTGGATTTGTTCACTGAGTCTTTGTCTTTCTTGGCCAGCTTTCTGGTGTCTTTCTTCTTCTTGGCCTTGGGTGGCATTGTGAAGCTCAGAGCGCAGTGGTGAACCAGTTTTATACATTTTATGAGACGAGAGACATCAATCCAATACATATAACATGTACATTGATTCAGTCCAGAAAGGGAGGACAGCTGGAAGCTGGAGGGCTTCCAGGTCATAGGTGGATTCAAAGATTTTCTGTTTGGCAACTGGTTGAGTCAAGTTACTGTGTGAAGACTTAGGAATGTCTGGGTTAAGATTGTGGAGACCAAGGTTTTATCATGCATATGAAGCCTCCAGGTAGCAGGCTTCAGAGAGAATAGACTGTGTTCTCATCAGACTTAAAGAATCTGTTCTATTAGTAATTTCAAAAGGGAGGAGAATGCAATGAGGCATGTCTGACCCCCGCTTCTCATCATGGCTTGAACTAGTTTTTCGGGTTACCTTTCCAATGCCCTTGTTAAGAGAAGGGATCCATTCAGATGGCTTGGGAGCTTAGAATTTTATTTTTGGTTTATAAACTGGACATTCACATGCACCCTTAACGAAAACTAACTCCAAATAGATCAGAGACCTAACTGTAAATCCTAAAAGGTAACATCAGAGAGAATCCAGATGACCGTGATTCTTTCTTAGATACAACACCAAAAGCACAATCCATTGAAGGAAAATGTTGATAAGTTGTACTTCCTTAAAATTAAAACCTCTGTTCTGTGAAAGCCACCATTAAGAAAATGTTAAGGCCAGCACGGTGGCTCATGCCTGTAATCCCAGCACTTTGGGAAGCCGAGGTGGGCAGATCACAAGGTCAAGTGATCAAGACCATCCTGGCCAACATGGTGAAACCCCAACTCTACTAAAAAATACAAACATTAGCCAGGCATGGTGGCATGTGCCTGTAGTCCCAACTACTCGGGAAGCTGAGGCAGGAGAATTGCTTGAACCTGGGAGGCGGAGGTTGCAGTGAGCCAGGATCGTGCCACTGCACTCCAGCCTAGCAAAAAAAAAAAAAAAAAAAAAAAAAAAAAAAAAAAAAAAAAAGAAAGAAAAAGAAAAGGAAAACATGAAAACCAGCAATAGAGTGTGCAGTGAATTCCTATCATTTTATGTTGCTTTAGTATGCATTTTGAATGTAAGTGGGTATTCTCATACAAGAAGCAGGGCTCAACCACCTTTGATGTAGCTTCTAGTCCACCTCCTCCCGATTCCTCAAGGTGGTCGATCCAGATATCTGCCCCATACAACCACCTCCTGGTGACCACCTTTCTATGGGATAGCTAGATACAACCTGCTTGACACACTGCACTGACCACCACATTCTGCATGGACAACACAGGCATTCCACAGTGGCCACCTCTCAGTCACAGCAGGACTCCAGAATTCATGCCTGCTTGCTGTGAAGCCACTAATTAAAACTTCCCATGAGAAACCTGCTCATTTCACACCTTGGAATTTAATAAAGCCCGGCCCACCAGTCCCTCCCCATATCTCTCTTGCTCGCCACATGCTGGTTGAGTGTGTGTGTCCAGGATGGCTTCGCCATTTTGCTTGGCCCTGTGAGGCATGCTGTCCTGTTCTCTCTGGGACCTGTAAGTAATACACTGCTCCTGGTATTTCCTGTGTTTTGCTCAGTTACCTCCTCTGTGTCTCACCTGATTAACACACCCAAACCTAACTTCTTTCCTAGTTAGGGCTCTCCTAGACAGTGGCTATGTTGGTAGAAATAAACTGGACATAGGTCAGACCAGAGCCCCAAGGGAATCTGCCAGTATAAACAGGCGTGTTGTGTGAGAAGGACACTTGCTCACAGATCAGACACTTAGGCATTACGCCGTCTGCCAGGATAAAGAAGTAACCCCCGAAAGGCACATTGTAAACACCCACAACCAGATCCGACGGGTGGGGCTCGAGCTTACAGCACTCTACAGAGAGACCTCAAGGCCAGATTGGAAAAAAAAATATTCTCTCTGGAGAAAACTTTGCAAAACACATATCTGATAAAGGACTGTTTTCCAAAATATGCAAAACAAACCAAAAACAATTAAGACTCAACAATAAGAAAACAACACAATTATAAAATTGGGAAAAAATTTGAACATATTCCTCACCAAAAAAGATATGCAGATGGAAAATAATCATATGAAAAGATGCTCAGCATCATCTGTCATTAGCAACTGAAAACTAAAACAACGAGATACTGCTATACGCCTGTTAGAATGGCTAAAATCCAGACTCGAACACCACCAAACTCTGGAGAGGATATAAAGCAACGGGAACTTTCAGTCACTGCTGGTGAGAATGAAAAATAGCACAATCATCACTTAGAAGGCCATTTGTCAGGTTCTTACACAACTAAACATTCTTACAAGCAGTCATGTTCCTTAGTATTTACTCAGAGGAGTTGAAAACTTAGGCCCACGCAAAAACCTGCACATGGATGGAAGCCACCAGAACGTTCTTTAGCAGGTGAATGAATAAACTGTGGTACTTCCAGACAATGAAATGTTATTATCCTGTACAGTTTCTGCTGCATGATATTTCTGTGAGAGGCAAAACTGTGGACACAGTAGAACAATCAGTTGTTGCCCAGGGTTAGAAGAGAGGGAAGACTGAACAGGTGGAACACAGGGTTTTTGGGTAAGTGAAACTAATCTGTATGATACCATAATGGTGGATACATGTGTGACATGAGAAGAAATATAAGGGGCCGGATGCAGTGGCTCACGCCTGTAATCCCAGCACTTTGGGGTGCTGAGATGGGTGGATCACCTGAGGTTGGGAGTTTGAGACCAGCCTGACCAACACGGAGACACCCTGTCTCTACTGAAAATACAAAATTAGCCAGGCGTGGTGATGCATGCCTGTAATCTCAGCTACTCGGGAGCCTGAGGCAGGAGAATTGCTTGAACCTGGGAGGCGGGAGTTGTGGTGAGCTGAGATCACACCGTTGCACTCCAGCCTGGGCAACGGGTGAAACTCCATCTCAAACAAACAAAAAAGAAATATATACAATCATACATCACTGAACGACAGGGATAGCGTCTAAAAAATATGTTGTTAAACTATTTCGTTGTGTTCAAACATCATAGAGGGTATGCACCCAAACCTAGATGATATAGCCCACTACACTAGGCTATGCAGATGACAAGAGTCAAATTCTGTCAAATTCAAAAAAATTTGAAGAGTCAAATTCCAAAAATCTTTGAAGAGATTTATTCTGAGCCAAATGTGAGTGACTATGGCCCATGACACAGCCCCAGGAGATCCTCAGAGCATGTGCCCAAGGTTGTCAGACTATAGCTTGGTTTTATAGATTTTATAATGAGACATGAGACATCAACCAATACATGTGAGGTATACGTTGGTTTTTGTCTGGAAAGGTGGGACAACTCAAAGGTGGGGGACAACTTGAAAGTAGGTGGGCTTTCAGGTCATAGGTGGGTTCAAAGATTTTCTAAGTTTATCCAAAGACCTGGAATCAACAAAAGGAAGTGTCTGAGATAAGATTAGGGGTTGTGGAGACCAAGGTTCTTATTATACAGATGAAGCCTCCAGGCCTCCAGGTAGCAGGTTTCAGAGAGACTAGATTGCAAATGTTTCTTATCAGAATTAAAAAGGTACCAGGCTCACCTGGGCATGGTGGCTCATGCCTGTAATCCCAACACTCTGGGAGGCCGAGGTGGGCAGATCACTTGAGGTCAGGAGTTCGAGACCAGCCTGACCAACATTCTAAAACCCCGTCGCTACTAAAAATACAAAATTAGCTGGGTATGGTGTGCGCATGCCTGTAATCCCAGCTACTCAGGAGGCTGAGGCAAGAGAATCACTTGAACCCAGAGGGCAGAGATTGCAGTGAGCTGAGATCGCGCCATTGCACTCTAGCCTGAGCAACAAGAGCGAAACGCCACCTCAAAAAAAAAGGGTACCAGACTGTTAGTTAATTCTCTTTTAGATCAGGAAAAGGACCTGGAAAAGGAAAAGGATTGTTTACAGAATACAGATTTTCCCCACAAGAGACAACTTTTCAGGGCCATTTCAAAAGATGTCAAAGAAATATATTTTGGGATAAAACATTTATTTCAGGAACTGCTATCTGTCTTGTTGGTATCTTATTGCTACAGAGTCTGTTTTGTCATTTGCAAAGTCTCCATTTTAATGTTAAGGCTGGCCAGATGCACCTGAATCCCCAAGGGAGAAAGGTGTAATGAGGCATGTCCTACCCGTGCTTCCCGTCATGGCCTGAAGCAGTGTTTTGGATTTACTTTAGAATGCCCTTGGCCAGGAGGAGGAGTCCATTCTGTTAGCTGGGATTGCTTAGAATTTTACTTTTGGTTTACAGCTACAAGGTAGAGCCTGTTGCTTCCCTAAACTACAAACCTGAATATTAGAGGTGGCGAATATCTGATTTACCGGTGGCAAATCTATATGGAGCAACCTCAGTGCTTGCCTCCTCAGAATAAAGAATTCCAATGAGGGGCATAAAGCAGAACAAGAGACGGAGGCAAGTTTCAGAGCAGGAATGGAAGAGGCTGCCAGAAAGGAAAACTCTTCAGACAAAACTTCAGGAACAAAAGGTAAAATGGAAGCAGAAGAACAAAGCGGCCAACCAAGAAACTGAAGAAGACTCACCTATAAAAACAGAGAAACTGAAAACGAGTGCAATCCAGGCTGGGATGCAAGAGAGAAGGAAGCCAAATCTGATTAACGTCCTGCACTGTCTTACCTGTGGATATCAGTCGGCTTTGTTTTTGAATCCAGAGAAATTGGTTTCCAGCTATTTTATAAATGTAAGCTTCTACAATTCTTGAAATACATTTTTTAATGAAAGAAGAAATCTTTTATTAAAAAATCATCATCTTTTTATTAAAAAAAAGATACGTAGATAAGGGGAAATGCCCATTTTTTGAAGATGCAGAATTAAATGCTGGGTGTTTTTCTGCAGGAACCAGAAAATAGTGAAATGCTGAAATAAGGGAGGTGTTGAATGTTTGGATGTTAAGTTAATAATTCCATAGGTTGTGGAAGGAGAGTTTTTGTATCCTATAATACTACAGAAAAGAAATGGCGATTTGGAGTCACAATCATGAATTTAAATGTTGAAAATATGTTAAATTCCTTCACTTCGATTTCCATGTTGGTTGTCTGTAAAGCAGAAAATGGCTCCCTGAACTTGTCTTCCCTGGCAGAACTGGGCACTTTCTGTGACATATTTGATTACCATAGTCCAGTAAGTCCTAATAATTGTATTAATGTGCTGTGAAGAATTGCGTTTTTTGAGCATATTGTGTATATGGTGCTAAATTATAAATTGGTGTGATTTACTATCTAAGAGCTTATTACTAGCAGAAGACATTGGTGGTTGTTAACATCCCTGTAATGACAAATTGCCTTTAAAATTTAAGCTGGAAAATCTCTGGAATATATATAGTGACACAACCTATCGAAACCTCTAGGATATAGCAAAAGCGGTGCTAAGAGGAAAGTTCACAGCATTAAATGCCTACATCAAAAAGTCTGAAAAAGCACAAACAGACAATCTAAGATCATACTTCATAGAACAGGAGAAACAAGAACAATCCAAGCACAAACCCAGCAGAAGAAAAGAAACAACAAAGATCAGAGCAGAACTAAATGAAATTGAAAACAAAAACAAATACAAAAGATAAGTGAAATGAAAAGCTGGTTCTTCGAAAAGATAAATAAAATTGACAGACCACTGGTGAGATTAACCAAGAAAAGGAGAAGATCCGGAAAAGCTCAATTAGAAATGAAACGGGAGATATTACAAGCAATTCCACAGAAGTAAAAAGATCATTCAAGCCTGCGAGATTGAAATGAGTGTTGGTGCTTTTCACCTAAGCAGGGAAATGGGGAAGAAGCAGTATGTGGGGTGGGAGGGAGAAGGAGAGGAGGCTGTCCAGGCGTGGGGAGTTGGACGTGCCTGTGGACGCCCCGCGGACAAATATCCTGAGGCCGCCTGATGTTTCCTGGGGCCGGGGCGGGGAAGCTGGGGTGGAGACACAGACTTGGGCATTACCAGCGGGCAGGAGGCTGCTGCCGCCAGGAAGAGTGGGCAGTGCCAAGATCAGAGGGCCGGGGTGAAGCCTGCACTATTCCCACGTTTCAGAAGAGGCTGGGAAGGAGGTCAGGGAAGAGCAGCAGGAGGAGGAGGCGGAAAAGCAGGAGGGTGTGGACAGATGGGAGGTGGGAGGAGGAATCCCAGGAGGGAGTGGCCGGGGTGACTGTTCTGAAAGCAGGGCCTGGAAACCGCAGCAGGTCTGGGCCGCAAGGAACCCGAGAGGTCTTTTAGTCTAATCCTCTTTTAGTCTCCATCCCCATCCGGATGAAGACATCGAGATTCAAAAGTAAAGTCGGTTGCACTGTGACTTCATAGCAGGATACCCTAACTCCTAATTCATAATAAAACAGACATTCTAAATTCAAAATTCTTCCTATTCAGTCACACTGGACTTTCTCCTAGTTTGACAGAATGATTGAGATTTTATTGACTTACTGAAACTGCTGACTTTCCACAGTGTAGTCAAGCTGTACTTCTTAAACCTATTTTTATTGCTATTTAACACATTTTGCTCTAAATAATAACTTCAAAAGCAAAAGAAGTCAAAATCCACTAAAGTTTACTTTTAATTTTAATGTATATACATTACAGCTCAATAGAACTGAGTTTTAAAAACAGACAAAAAGTTTAGCTACTTAAACTAAGAAGTAATTATTTACTAAATTATTTTGCATATGACGACCAGACGAATAAAAACATTTCAGTGTTTAAACTTGATCCTTCTTACAGCCTTGAGGGAACTACCTTTTCCTTATTCCATCTTGTTTTCCGTCACTATGAAACCAGAAAAATAACATCTTTCAAGACTGCAAATTGTTTATTAACATGTGTGAAATTGTTGAGAAGTATTGTTTGGGGGCTGGCTGTGGTGGCTCACGCCTTATACTCCCAGCACTTTGGGAAGCCAAGGTGGGTGGATCACCTGAGATCAGGAGCTCGAGACCAGCCTGGCCAACATGGTGAAACACTGTCTCTACAAATAATACAAAAATTAGCCAAGCATGGTGGTAGCCACCTGTAATCCCAGCTACTCAGGAGGCTGAGCAGGAGAATCACTTGAACCCAGGAGGTAGAAGTTGCAGTGAGCCAAGATTGCACCATTGCACTCCAGCCTGGGCAAGAAGAGTGAAACTCTGTCTCCTACCCCCACCCCCCAAAAAGAAAGAAATATTATTGGAAAGTATTCTCTTAGTACATTTATAAACATAAAGTTGTACTTTTTTGGTGTGTTGTTGTTGTTGTTTTGAGACACAGTTTTACTCTGTCGCCCAGGATGGAGTGCAGTGGCACTGTCTTGGCTCACTGCAAACTCTGCCTCCCGGGTTCAAGTGATTCTCCTGCCTCAGCCTCCAGAGTAGATGAGACTACAGGTGCGCGCCACCACGCCCAGCTAATTTTTGTATTATTAGTAGAGGTGGCGTTTCACCATGTTGACCAAGCTGGTCTTGAACTCCTGACCTCAAGTGATCCACACACCTTGGCCTCCCAAAGTGCTGGGATTACAGGCATGAGCCACCACATCCGGCTAAAGTTGCATTTTTACAGACAAGTTGGAATTACAAATTGTAACCTGTTTGAAAATGTATACAAATATACGTATATAAATACAACAATGGGGAAAGAAAGCCACAATTATGAAAAATTCTTTCATATAAGAAATAATCTTATATGAAAATGTCTTTCATATAAGATTATTTCAGTTGACCAATATAATAAAACAGTTTTGTGACTGTTTTATTATATTGGTCAGTTCTTTTTTCACTTAATTGGTTAACGTCATGTACACTCTGCCCATGTCAGATAAAACTTTATATGATCTAAATAGCAGAAAATTATAACAACTGCTGGCTTTTTTTCCCATAAAAAGAACCAAATGAAAAAACTGTTTGGAAATAAACCATTTAATTTATTCAAAAGTTACTTTTGCTTCAGGGATCCAGTAAATTTGGTTCTAGAGCTCTGCACTTCTAGAAGAAACACTGTTACAAATCAAGGCTCTCAACCTCAGCACTATTGAGGTTTGGGGCATCTGAATAACTCTGTTGTGGGGGCTGTCTGGTGGGCTGTGGGAGGTGTAGCAGTCTCCCTGGCCTCCACCCACTAGATACCAGTAGCACCCTCTCCGATTTTGTGACAACCAAATGTCCCCTGGGGGCGAAATTTTCCTTAGTTGAGAAACATTTGTATAATAGCATATCCATGCTCAGGTGGGGGCAGTCTTACATGTGCTGGGGATGGGCCCATCAGTGCCAGAGCCTGATTGGCACAATTAAAGCCCTGATTAGGAGTGGTGGAATATAAATGTTCCCAACAATCCAAAGCTTTGCCCAGATGGGCGATGAGTTCTTCGGCAAATAGGTTTTAAATGCTATGCCTTAATTTGGGTGTGAGTGGTTAATGGAGTGTAAGGCTGTTTGCCAATTGAAATGTCTGTGGCTAAGGTTGGAGCTCTGACATCAGCCTACATGCAGATCCTCTAATTTGGCCAATTACCATGTGCTGTGTGGCTGGTGACCGGCAAGTAAGGGTAGTCTACAGGTTGTAGGGCTTGCATTAGCCAAATCTGATGGCATGTGGCTCACATGGCATGAGACAAATCTCAGCATTTGTCATGGCTAGTTGAAACAACGACTTCCTTGGTAAGTCTGAGCCTCTGAATTACAAACCAATGAAAGCACCTAGACTAACAGCAGTCAGTAATGCCTGTGGTGTGCACACACACGGGCATATTTTTTATTTTGCTTTCTTGGGGAGTGGTAGAAGTTTTAGGTTCAAATGAGTCCCCTATCAGGTGAGCAACTGCCTGGCCCCAGGGACACTATGGCTAAGGGGTCCCAGGAGAGTATGTGCTTTTGGCCTGGCCTCCAATCCTTATGGGATGGAGGGTAGAATGAAAATTTATGCTAATGAGGGAAATCATAATTAAAAAGCCTCATATATAATGAATTCTTACATACATGAAGAGGAGACATATTCCCCCTTCTATATAAGAAAGGAAGATAGGAAAGATTTTTCTTTTTTGTTTTTTGAGATGGAGTCTCACTCTTGTCACCCAGGCTAGAGTACAATGGCGCGATCTTGGCTCACCAGAACCTCTGCCTCCTGGGTTCAAGCGATTCTCCTGCCTCAGCCTCCTGAGTAGCTGGGATTACAGGCATGTGCCCCCACACCCAGCTAATTTTGTATTTTTAGTAGAGACAGGGTTTTCCATGTTGGTCAGACTGGTCCCAAACTCCTGACCTCAGGTGATCCGCCAGCCTCAGCCTCCCAAAGTGCTGGGATTACAGGTGTGAGCCACCGCGCCCGGCCTAGGAAAGATTTTTCTTCAATTTGGTGTAAGGTGTGAGTTGGCTGAGTGGCTTGAATCAAGAGAAATTAAAGTCTGGGGCAAGACAGTGACTCACTTCCCAGACTGAAACTTGTACAGGACTTGCTTGAGGAGACTGCTGTATCTCTCAGTCAAAGCAGCTACCTGGGACTTATCAGGGATATTAAATTTCTATGGAATGCCTTTTCCAAGAGCCCAGCATGTTTTGAGAAGTGCACTGCATGCCTTGGTTACTAACAGTAGTGTCTAACTTGGATGAAGATAAGGAGTGTCCTGGCAAGACCTTGCATTGTGGCCTCAGTACATGCAGAAACGTGTCGTTTTCTGCATTTTGGGAATACATCAGGCAAGAGATTCCAAGAGTTTTTTTACCCTGAAAGGGACAACTCCTAGGCAATGGCCCAAGAATTTGCAATGTCTGTGGAGATGGGGCCATCTGTTGGCCAGGACACCCAGTCCTGACTGGCTGAGCTGTCTCATCCGTTATCGGGGACATTCTAAGGGATGGAAAGCAACGACCTTCCATGGAGCACCATCATCTTTATGAGGGAGGGTCACAAGTTCAGGGGCTGTGAGAGCCTCTCTCTGTTTCCAAGACCATCCAGGGCTGGGCGTGGTGGCTCACACCTATAATCCCAGCACTTCAGGAAGCCAAGGCGGGAGGATTGCTTGAGCCTGGAGTTCAAGACCAGCCTGGGCAATGTGGTAAAACCCAGTCTCTACCAAAAATACCAAAAAAAAAAAAAAAAAAAAAAGTAGCCGAGCATGGTGGCGCACATGTATAGTCCCAGCTACTGGAGAGGCTGTGGTGGAAGGAACACTTAAGCCCAGGAGGTTGAGGCTGTTGTAAACTGATGGCACTACTGCATGCCAGCCCTGGACAGCAGAGAGAAACCCTGTTTACAAAGAAAAAAAAGGCAGTATTAGCCACACATTTTTATTCCAACGGAGTACAGCACAAGGCTGGAAGGGGCAGTTTCCTGCATCAGAAGCCTTTGGGCAACTTATGGCCATTGTAGGTGGTCCGTAGCCTACAGGAGAGGCCTGAGAAGAGGTTGTCAACGCCTTTGTAGTAAAAGAGTTTTGGAGGCACCAATGGAGTGCCCGTTGATTTTAATTTGCACAGACTTATAGGCTTCTTTTGGTGAAAGCCCCATTTAAGGTGGACTGCTTTGTAAGAAGCAGCAGCGGTGAGATGAAGGAAAACATGTAAATAGGAAGTATGTTGCCACCAGAACTCCAAAAGCACTAAGTGTTGGCCTTGTATGCCCTTAATGAGTGTGTCAAATGAATAGCCTAGGAAGAGGAAGCCATACCTGTGCTCCTGGGAGAAAACAGATGTACTTAAGATCCTGTCTGCCAGGACTGTGCATGGTGGCAAAACTGTGCACCCTGCGGAGTACTGTGTCCTTTCAGGGTAAAGGCAGACTCTGGCTGAGAGGCTGTGGAAAGAGGCAGAATGCAGAACGTGCATACTATAGCCAAATCTATAGTATCAAAATGTTTGCTCGTCATTGATTGGATGGGGTCAGTGATTTTAATAAAACTGGGTAATGTGTATGAGAGCTAATGGATGGGACCGCAGGATTAAGGTTGGCGTCATTGCCATGAAATGTCATTTATTTTTTCTGGGTGTAAGAACTGGAAAAGTGAAAAACGGGACTGTTTAGTGGAGAAAGAAGGGGGATAATCATCTTTTTACGAATTAGATTTTATATAATACGTTTCAATCCTTGAAGCCCCTGTTTTAATTTATATTAATTTATGGAGAATCTGTGGGGTCTATTTTATCGAGCCAATTTGTAAGTGTCAAAGACTTTATTTTATTTTGTTATTCATTGTGTTGGAGCAACTATGCCAAATCCAAGACATTTTGGGCAATGACTACTTTGACTATAGGAAATTTAGGCAAGGCTGCAGTTACAGTGAGGCATACCTAATTTTCCTCTATTTTCTATTCAATGACTTTTCTAAGATTATAGGAGCATACCACGATTTTTTTTTTTGATACGGAATCTTGCTCTGTTGCCAGGCTGGAGTGCAGTAGCGTGATCTCGGCTCACTGCAACCTCCGCCTCCTGGGTTCAAGCGATTATCCTGCCTCAGCCTCCTGAGTAGCTGGGATTGTAGGCACGTGCCACCACACCTGGATCATTTTTGTATTTTTAGTAGAGAAGGGTGTTTCATCATGTTGGTTGGCCAGGATGGTCTCAATTTCCTGACCCGGTGATTCATCCGCCTCGGCCTCCCAAAGTGCTGGGATTACAGGCATGAGACACCATGCCTGGCCACCATGATTAAATTTAATAGGATTCCAAGATGTAACCATAATTCAATCCACAGCTTTGATTAATGCTATGAAGTTTTGTTAATTGGCTTATGTTAGCCAATGTTTAAGTTGATTTAGAACCTATGTTGTAGAGGCACAGAAGCCAATTAGTGCCACCTTTTTGTTGTTAGATAAATTATTGTTATTTTTTGAGATGCAGTCCTGTTCTGTCACCCAGGTTGGAGTGCAGTGGTGCGATCTCCCACTGCAAACTCTGCCTCCCAGATTCAAGTAATTCTTTTGTCTCAGCCTCCTGAGTAGCTGGGACCACAGGCATGTGCCACCACGCCTGGCTAATGTTTGTATTTAGAGACGGGGTTTGTGGTAGAGACAAGGTTTCAAGATGTTGCACAGGCTGGTCTAGAACTCCTGAGCTCAAGGAATCCTTACCTTGGCCTCCCAAAGTGCTGGGATTACAGGTGTGAGTCACTGCACCCTGCCAAATTATTTTAATATACAAATTTTGGATTTCCACATATATATACACACATAGTAATTTATTAGGGCTTAGGAAGGGCAGGAATAGTGTTCTCTCTCTCTCTCTCTCTCTCTTTTTTTGAGATGGGATCTCACTGTGTTGCCCAGGTTGAACTTCAACTCCTGGCCTCAAGCAATCTACCCACCTCAGCCTGGGAGCTGAAGCTCCCTTTTAAAGATTAAACACTGTGCCACTGTCTCCCAGAGTGTGATCTCTTGTACCCATGGTTGAGGGATGAATGGGGGCAGCAGCAAGGCAAGCCACAACACAAGAGACTAGGGCCAGAGCAACATTTTTTGTGGGGTACCATGGCCCCCAAGCTGGATGCCCCCACACTGTCTCCGCATGTGGCTCATGTCTGAGGAACTCTGAAGGCTATCCTCCCTCGTGTCCACAGAGCGGGCTGGAAGGTCCGGGAAAAGGATAGCTCAGTGTCCCCACCACGCGTCAGTGCTGCCTGGTTACCTGGTCAGGCCTGTCTCAGGCACTAGGAGGGAAGTCACACCTCGCTCCCTTCAGAGGAGCCTTTTGTGAACTCAGCCAGTCAGTGCCAAAAAGGGGTTCACCCGGAGTTACCGTCCTGAAACTTAGGCAAGTCGCTCAGCTCAGACCAGAACTCAGGGAGGACCCAGGTTTTGAGCTCTGAATTGAGAATGCAAGGAACAGCAGGAAGCACATCCAGCAGGTGGCAGCACCTTCCCAGGCCGTCGCTGCCCTCTGGTGGCCCCAGTGGGCCGGCCTGGAGCGGTCTAGCGGCGTGTCATTACAGTTCGAGCCCAAATAGCCCACTCGATCCGTACGTTGTTCTATTTCTTTTCTTTTCTCTTTTTCTTTTCTTTTCTTTCTTTTTCTTTCTTTCTTCTCTCTCTCTCTCTCTCCCTCCATCCCCCCCCCTTTCTTTTTGAGATGAAGTCTCACTCTGTTGTCTAGGCTGGAACACAATGGCCTCACTGTAGCCTCCACCTCCTGGGTTCCAGCGATTCTCCTGCCTGAGCCTCCAGGGTAGCTGGGACTACAGGCACATGCCACCATGCCCAGCTAATTTTTGTATTTTTTTTATTGCATTTTAGGTTTTGGGGTACATGTGAAGAACATGCAAGATTGTTGCATAGGTACACACATGGCAGTGTGATTTGCTGCCTTCCTCCCCTTCACCTATATCTGGCATTTCTCCCCTAATTTTTGTATTTTTAATAGAGATGGCGTTTCACCATGTTGGCCAGGCTGGTCTCAAACTCCTGACCTTAGGTGACCCACCCACCTCGGCCTCCCAAAGTACTAGAATTACAGGTATGAGCCACCGCACCTGGCCTAAATATATAAATCTTTTTATAAATTCATGTTTTTATATATAAATGTTTCTTTCTTCAGTAATAAACCTTAGCTCCCTGTAACTTTTTTACTCTATAAACTCTTGTTTTTTAACTCTTGACTGTTAAAACAAACACATCATACAGCTACACACACACAAAATTTTTTTTAAACAGGGTCTCACTCTGTCACTCAGGCTGGAGTGCAGTGGTGCGGTCTCAGTTCACTGAAGCCTTGACCTCCCAGGCAGGCTCAAGCAGTCCTTTTGCCTCAACCTCCCAAGGAGCTGGGACTACAGATGCATACCACCACACTGGGCTAATTTTATTTTTCCTAGAGACGAGGTCTTACTATGTTGCCCAGGCAGACTCTAGTTATGATCTCAAACTCCGGAGCTCAGGTGATCCTCCAGCCTGTCTCTCAAAGTATTGTAATTACAGGTGCGAGCCACTGTGCCCAGCTGTGTTATCTTTTAGAGTTTGATCGTTTTATTTTTCATTTAGGTCTGTGATTCCTGTAAGGTCTGTGTGTAAGAGTTTTTTTTTGTACGTGGATGTGTAGTTGATCCAGTATTATTAGTTGAAAAGACAATCTTTGCTCCACTGAATTGCCTTTACACCTTTGTCAAAGACAAGTTGACTCCATTTGTGTGGATTTATTTCTGGGATCTCGATGGTATGTCATAGATCTAATTCCCTAATCTTTCATCAATATATACTGTCTTGATTACTGTCTTGATAGTAAATATCGAAGTTGTATAGTATTAGTTCTCTGACTTTATTATTCTCCTTCAATATTTTTGTTGACTATTCTGGGTCTTTTGTCTTTCCATATAAACCCTAGAATCAGTTTGTTGATATCTACAACATAACTTGCTGGAATTTGATTGGGATTGTGTTGAATCTGTAGATCAAGTCTGGAAAAACTGAAATCTTGCCAATGTTGAGTCTTTTTATTCACAAACATGGATTCTTTCTCAACTTATTCAGATCTTTTTTGATGTCTTTCAACAGAGTTTTGTGGTTTTCTTTTCTTTTTATATCAGGGTTCTCCAGAGAATGTAGTTTTCTTCATATAGATCTTGTACTTGGTTTGTTAGATTTCTACCTAAATCTTTCTTTCTTTTTGGTGCTAATGTAAACAACAGTTTGTTTTAAACTTCAAATTCCAATTGTTCATTATTGGTATGTAGGAAGGCAATTGATTTTTGAATGTTAGCCTTGTATCCTGAAGGCTTACTGTAATTGTTCAGCAGTTTTAGGACTTCTCTGGATCCTTTAGGATTTTTTACATAGATAGTCATGTAATGTACAACAACAACAAAAAAAGAAAGATGCTTTTGTTTCTTCCTTTCCAATCTATTTACAGTCAGCTCTTCATATATATCGGTTCTGCATCCACGAATTCAACCAACCCCGGATCAAATTATTTGGGAAAAAAAATTTTTTTAAATGCAAGTTAAAAAAATACACCATAACAACCCTTTTCATAGTTTTACATTGAATTGGGTAATATAATCTAGAGATAATTTAAAGTTTGTGGGAGGGTGTTGCATACGTTACATGCAAGTATGACACCATTTTATATAAGGATCTCTATATTGAAGATATACCCGTTAGATCGAAGGATCCATGGATTTGGGTATGACTGGCAGGTCCCTGGAATCAATCCCCATAGACACCCAGGGACAGTTGTGCTTCTTTTTCCCTTTTCTTGTTTTATTGTGTAAGCTAGGACATCCCAACAATGTTGAGTCTAAATGGTTTGAGGGGGGGTATCCTTGCGTTATTCCTGATGTTACCAGGAAAGCATCAACTTTCTCACCCTTAGTATGAGGTTAGCTGTGGGGTTTTGGTAAATATTTCTTATCCAATTAAGGAAATTACCCTTTGTTCCTGATTTGTGGATAGTTTTTTTTTTTAATCCTTGAATGAGTATTGAATTTTATCAAATACTTTCCTACATCAATTTATATGATCATTAGTTTTTTTATTCTTTAGCATGTTAATGTGATAGATTGCATTAACTGATCTTCAAATGGTGAACCAGGCTTGCATGCCTGAAATAAATTCCACTGGGTCATGCTGTATAATATTTTTAATACATTGCTGGATTTGATTTGCTGATATTTTGCTGTGGATTATTCTGTCTGTGTTCATCAGTGATAATGGTCTATAGTTTTCCTTTCTTGTCATGTTTTCAGTTTTTATATTAGGGTAATACTGGCTTCATAGGGTGAATAAGGAATTATTCTCTCTTCTTTTATATTCTAGAAAAGATTGTAGAAAATCAATATAATTTCTTCCTTACATGTTGGTAGAATTCACCAGTGAATTTATTTGGGCCTGCTCCTTTCTGTTTTGGAAGTTTGTTGGGTTTTGTTTTGTTTTTGTTTTTGTTTTTGTTTTTTTGAGGCAGGGTTTCACTCTGTCACCCAGGCTGAGTGCAGTGGCACTATCATGAGTCACTACAGCCTCAACCTCCCAGGCTCAAGCGATCCTGCGACCTCAGCCTCTCAAGTAGCTGGGACTGCAGGCACATACCACCACGCCCAGCTAATTTTTTTAGTTAGTGTGGAGATAGGGTCTTACTATGTTGCCCAGGCTGGTCTTGAACTCCTAGACTCAAGGGATCCTCCTGCCTTGGTCTCCCAAAGCGCTGTAATTACAGGTGTGAGGCACCATACCCAGCTGGAAGATTATTGATTCAACTTCAGCAGATTTAGTTCTATTTAGATTACCTTTGTCTCTTCTGAGAGTTTGGATAGGTTGTGTCTTACAAGGAATTGATCCATTTTATCTAGGCTATCAAGTGTGTGGACGTAGAGTTGTTCATAATAATCCTTTATTATCCTGTTAATGTTCATGGGATCACGATGGCCCGTCTTTATTTTCTGATGTTAGTATTGTCTAACCATCTTTCTTCCTTAGCCTGCCTAAAGGTTTATCAAGTTTATTGATCTTTTCAAAAAAGCAACTTTTGGGTTGATTTTCTGCTTTCAATTTCATTGATTTCTGTTCTAGTTTTTAGTCTATTTCTTTTTGTCTGCTTATTTGGATTTCTGTTCTAATTATTATTATTATTTATTTATTTATTTACATCTGCTTATTTTGGATTTCTCTTCTGCTAGTTTCCTCAGGTAAATTGGAAACTAGATTATTGATTTTAGATATTTCTTTTTTCTAATATGTTCGTTCAGTGCTATGAATTTCCCTCTAATCATGGTTTCTACTGCATTCCACAAATTTTGAAAAGTTGTATTTGTATTTTTATTTAATTCAAAATACTTTTAAACTTTTCTTGAGACTTATTCCTTGACCCACGTGTTATTTAGAAATGTGTTGTTTAAGAACGGAAAATCAAACATCACATGTTCTCACTTATAGGTGGGTGTCAAACAATGAGAACACATGGACACAGGGAGGGGAACATCACACACTGTGGTCTGTCAGGGGGAAACAGGGGAGGGGCAGCGGGGGGTGGGGAGTTGGGAAGAGATAGCATGGGGAGAAATGCCAGATACAGGTGTTGGGGAGGAAGGCAACAAATCACACTGCCATGTGTGGACCTATTCAACAATCTTGCATGTTCTTCACATGTACCCCAAAACCTAAAATACAATTTAAAAAATAAATAAATAATAAATGTATTGTTTAATCTCCATTATTCTGGGATTTTCCAACTATCTGTTTGTTTGCTTTTTAACTTTAATTTCATTGTGGTCTTATAGCAAACTTTGTATGATTTCTAGTCTTGTAAATATGTTAAGGTAGGTTTTATGGCCCAGAATGCGGCGTATCCTGTTGAATAACCTGCATGAATTTGAGAAGAATACTTACTCTGCTGTTGTTAGAAAAAATGTTTGCAATGTCAGTTACATCCGGTTGATTGATGGTTCTGCTCAGTACAGCTATGACCTCACTGATATTCTGCCTGTTAGATTTATCAGTTACTGATATACTGGTGTTGATGGCTCCAGCTATAACATGGAATTCAGGTATTTCTCCTTGTATTCTATCTCTTTTTGCTTTATAGTTTGATGTGGAGATCTGACGCCTTTATAGCCATGTGATATCACACAAATTCAGCATGAGAAACACAACTTCATATCGGGACACATAACACCGAGCCAAACGGTGCTACGAGAACAGAAGTAACATAAGATAGTTCTAACTCATGGGACTTAAAATCTACATCACAATATAAAACTCAAGAAAACAAAAAATGAGCAGGCAAGGCAGTGCCTAATCAGGCAGGTCCCAGAGCCGTTCACAGAAGGGGAAGTCACAGAAGGGGGACAGTGAGATCTCGGTGGATGAATAAGACAATGGGCAATGACAGGGCACAGTCCGTTCAGAGACGCTGGCATTCCAATCTACATTTTACCCACATTTATAATTTTGAACTAGTTCTCTGGTGTTGGGAGAAATTGACTTAAGGTAGGGCAATGATTTATTTTAAAAATAAGTATGCTTTAAAATATTGCACCAGGCAGTCTACCCCAAATCACAGAATAATTACTTATCAATTTGTTGATTAATTTATTCGTAGCCACACATTTTTTTTTTCTAGAAACAAAGTTCCACATACTGTTTGTATATCAATCAGGCCACAATATAACAGAAACACTATTACCCCAGAAACACCCCACCACACAGGACAAGACCATTTTGGAAAGCTATGGAGACAGACACTTCTCCTCCCTCTAACTTCTCAGTGAAGACCCTCCCTCTGTTCAAGTCCAATGGCGTGGATTTCACCATGGTTGCCATCCACAGCAAAGGTTGGCTGGCGAAGATTTATTTGATCATGTCTGAGGGTAGCAGTGGAGAAAGAAGAACACATTAGCACAGAACTGAGCTCACCTGCAAGAAGTAAACTTGTCTGTTACTGTTAGACAGGTTCACAGGAGAAGGTTCTAGGCCCTGGGGCCACAGTGGAAAAGGTTTTCACCAGGAGAATAACACACAAGTTGTTCTTCCTACAAAAGTATTCCTAATTCATTATGTACGTAATACCTTGGAAACCTACAGGGATAAAAATGGGAGGCTCTAGGACATCATGAATACACTCTGTCATCAGTGTGGCTCAAACTATACAGTAACACTAATAAAAAGACATGGACTTAGTGTGAGTCGGAGGTGTGATGAACTGGAGGAATCAGCTTAGGAAATGGAGCTAGAAATGGCCCACTGTTATACAGGAGCTCACAGGACAGGGCTCAGCCACAGCCTGGGTCTCCTGAATCTCGAGCTATTCATCCTTCAGGACATGACATTGATAATGAGGAGGCGGAGGCAAGGCCCCAATGTTTAAAACAAATTAAACTCCCCCCAACTTTATTTATATCATTTATGCCCAAAAGTCATGGGGTGGCAGCACTCCCCTGCAATATCACACCATCATTTCCAGGCCTTTTTTCTCAAATAACTGTGCAGACTGTGGATTGGGAGAACAGGGAGACTGTGTGAGGGAGGGAGACAGAACAGGCCGTACTAAAATTAAAACATTTTCCTACATCCTTAAAAAAAAAAAAAAAAAGGAATAGATAGAGCGGCGCGCAGTGGCTCACGCCTGTAATCCCAGCACCGTGGGAGGCTGAGGCAGGTAGATCACCTGAGGTCAGGAGTTTGAGACCAGCCTAACCAACATGGTGAAACCTCGTCTCTACTAAAAATACAAAATTAGCCAGGCATGGTGGTACATGCCTGTAGTCCTAGCTACTCAGGAGACTGAGGCAGGAGAATTGCTTGAACCTGGGAGGTGGAGGTTGCAGTGAACCGAGATCACACCACTGCACTCCAGCCTGGGTGACAGAGCGAGACTCCATCTCA
>NW_016107546.1:2788759-2807660 GCF_001604975.1 Cebus imitator | reverse complement strand
AAAAAAAAAAAAAAAAGAAAGAAAGAAAACAAAAAAAGAAAAAAGATCAGTACTTCAAGGTGACTGCACAGAGTAGCTTGAATTTTGGGGACTCTTTTACTGTTTGAGAACAGATCTCTCCTATGCCCTGCCCAACCTCTAAAGGGGTAACATTTTTCCAAATGCTACTGAAAGTCAGCTATACACCCCCATGGTGAGTATGTCATTTCAATAATGTGCAGGACAGTATCAAGGCCCAGTGGAACCCATCAGGTGGGATTCAACACAGGGCCAACACCAGAGCAAGTTGAGCTGCTCCCCTCCCCATACTTCTATTCTCAAGTGAGGCAGGCTGAGGTCTAGTCAAGGGGAAGACAGGAGGGAAAGGTAGACTCAGCTGCCACAGGCAGTCATGCAGGTCAAACATTGCAAACCCTAAGGGCAATCTCAGATAACCTACAAATCTACAAAATGACATTTTCTACGAGTTCTCTTTCTCAACCAACAACTATGTACATTTCTTATTGAATGGTAGAATACACGTGGTATAATAACTGCCCACCTTAGAGCAGTGCCTATTGAATGAAAGATAGAAAATTAACATTAACTTCTTTTTCCTTCTTTTAGGGGAGGTGGGGAGTCCTACTCAGCCAACTGTTTTAAAGGTACAATTTTCTTTATTAAGGTACAATTTCCTTTAAAGGTACAATTTCCCTGGAATCTGTTAATTGAGCTATCACTCCAGCATAAGGAATCAGGGCTAGGAGCAACCATTGCCAGCTGCATTTGTGAGCGACCTAAGCTGATTTACCATTATCATGATGATGACTTTACAAATCTATTCAGTATTTTATGTATTTAATGCTCTTAATGCTCGGTTGGGTTACAATAGTGGTTAGCTGCGCTAATTAGTTGAATTCATAGAGAAGTATTTGGAGTTACTTATGAGAGGATCATATGCAAATTAATGCTAAGTGCATGTAAATAGGTTTCTAGTT
The DNA here is from genome assembly GCF_001604975.1 of Cebus imitator. Lineage (NCBI taxonomy): Eukaryota > Metazoa > Chordata > Mammalia > Primates > Cebidae > Cebus > Cebus imitator. The sequence goes on along the minus strand of NW_016107546.1, from coordinate 2,806,683 downwards.
CCAAATGTTGCCTCTAGGAAAAAGAAAATCCACAGCACAATTGCCCCATGCTCCCCACACCCCACTCTAACCATCTGATGACACTGGCACATGGGATGCCAATCATGACGACAAAGCAAACCCTGCTGCTATGAGGGCACTCAGGTCACCCAAATGGCCACCAGGCTCCAGTGTTCCTGAAGAGGGTGGAGGGAGAAGGCTGCTGCTCCTGGAACTCCAGGCTTTAACAAAGGTGACACAGGAGGGAGGAAAGGAGGAGCCCGGCTGTTTCTCTGAGCCCCAGGCCACTCAGTCTCTAATCCTGGCTGGTGCCAGTTAGGGAAGGAGACCAGACCTGCCCTGACTAAGGACCTGCAGGTAGATCTCAGAGCAGACATGATGAGTCCTGGGGAGAGCAGCGACAGGGGCCAGGCTCTGTCTGCAGAGCTGACACAACTGCCCTGTGCTGGACGTTAATGATTTGCTTCAGGGAAAGGCAAAGCAGAGGCTCCTCACCAAGTGTCAGGGTCCCTGCTCTAGAATCTGTGACTGCTCTACCTGGAACAGAAGAAATGGCCTTTCAGTCACGAGCTGGGTACCTTGAGTTTGCTCTGGGGCTACGCATAAGCTCTGAACCCAGTGAGTTGCACATCAGTAGAACGGGAGGCAGAGCAGGCTGTCCACTGACAGCTTGGGAAATAAATAACGCTGCGCTCAGCCATCCTGGGCCTGGGTCTCCCTTGGGGTTTGTCGGCTTATTAGGATGAGTTAAGAAGTAAGAAATTCTCATGTCAGAAAATGAGTGTGCATATTCCAAACTGTCATTATCTTTTGCCAAACAGTCTTATGCAAGTTTCGTGTCTATGGATATGGTTGACTTTCTTACCTTTTTTTTTGAGACAGAATCTCACTGTGTCACCCAGGCTGGAGTGCAGTGGTGTGATCTCAGCCCATTGCAACCTCCACCTCCCGGGTTCAAGCAATTCTCCTGCCTCAGGCTCCTGAGTAGCTGGAACTACAGTGCACGCCTCCACACCCAGCTAATACGGTATTTTTAGTAGAGACGGGCCTTCACTATGTTAGCCAGGCTGGTCCTGAACTCCTGACCTCATATAATCCACCTGCCTTGGCCTCCCAGAATGCTGGGATTATAGGCATGAGCCACTGCACCTGGCTTTTTTTTTTTTAAAGTAGTTTTTCAGGGGAGGGCGGGGCAGAAGTAAGAAGCAGTTGGCACTATAAGGAAGTGTTGGAGACTGTTATGGAAAGTGTTCATTATCTTAAGGCAAGTAACAGATGATTATCTTTCAGACAGAACACTGGAGCAGCAGCCTTTGCTGGTCACGAAACCACATCTACATAGTGTCCGAATCCAGTGTTTCTTGATATGTTTAATTCTACCAAGGTCTTCTAATAATATTTTCTTTTAAGCAGTTGAATTATATCTTCAGGTTATTATTATTATTTTTATTATTATTTTTGAGACAAAGTCTCACTCTATCACCAGGTGCCAGGCTGGAGGGCAGTGGCGTGATCTTGGCTCACTGCAACCTCCACCTCCCGGGTTCAAGCAATGCTCCTGCCTCAGCCTCCCGAGTAGCTGGGACTACAGGCGCGCGCCACCACACCCAACTAATTATTGTATTTTTTAGTAGAGACGGGGTTTCACCATGTTGGCCAGAATGGTCTTGATCTCTTGACCTCGTGATCTGCCTGCCTTGGCCTCCCAAAGTGCTGGGCTTGCAAGTGTGAGCCACCGGCGCCCGGCCATATCTTCAGATTATTAAAGGCTAATCCTAATGTGGAACTGAAGATAAAGTTTTGAGTAGATCAAGGTCAACTAATATCATCTCTTTTCCAAGGGAGGAGCCAGGAGTGCTGGAGTCAGGAAAGTTCATCTTCGTGTGTGCCAGGGAGACTGGATAGGAAACAGGAAGCACTGGGAGAGACAGATTGGAAAACGCAAAGTGGATGACTTGATTCATGATTATGTGGGTGTAGAGAAGCAAGCTACAAGCTTAATTGAAAGGCAAGTTTCTATCATCTGTAGAAAGCTACCGTCAACAGGACTTCCCTTTTGCCCAAGGCATTGTAAAAACAATGAAGTCTTCTTGGAAAAAATTATATCTAACTTTCCCCAAGGAGACTACTTAAAAATTTATGTTTCTTCCAAACTATGTAATTATTTTAACTGCTGTAGAAGAAAAGAGAAAATGTTCACAATATATTCAGTTGTAACCAGGTGATAAAAACTCTATGTTGTAAAACCCTTTTTAAAAAAATATTATGTGGGGCCGGGCGCGGTGGCTCAAGCCTGTAATCCCAGCACTTTGGGAGGCCGAGGCGGGTGGATCACGAGGTCAAGAGATCGAGACCATCCTGGTCAACATGGTGAAACCCCGTCTCTACTAAAAATACAAAAAATTAGCTGGGCATGGTGGTGCGTGCCTGTAATCCCAGCTACTCAGGAGGCTGAGGCAGGAGAATTGCCTGAACCCAGGAGGCGGAGGTTGCGGTGAGTCGAGATCACGCCATTGCACTCCAGCCTGGGTAACATGAGTGAAACTCCGTCTCAAGAAAAAAAAAATATATATATATGTATATGAATATGCACAGTAAAAATGGGAAATATATTGAGAAAAAGGAAAAAAGACTGAACAAAACTCAAAAGAACCATTTTTAGCATTGAAAGCCATTTTTAATCAATGGTGAAGTTTCTCAAAGTCCACCACCATGAAGCACATAGGAAGTTAAAAGAACCAGGTGTGTTTGCCAGAGCTTCCTAACAAACTCCTTCCTGCAGCATGTCTCTCAACATGGTGCTCTCAAGAGGCAGGGGTGAGGCAGGGGAGGGAGGGGATCTGTTCTTGGTGGAGAGCCATGTGACTCTCCCTCCCTGTACAGGGTGACCTTAGTGCACTTCTTCCTAGAAGGGCACTGAGACTCGGGGGCTGCCAGCCAAGCCTGAAAGGCTCGAGTCCATCATTCACTTCATCAGGTTGTGGTGGTAAACAGCCAAGTTTCCTCAAACACTGTCCACAGTGGATTGTATACCTATGTTTGAGGTCCCTGAATGCGTACTCTTCACACGTTGGTAAATGGAAATGAATTTCACCAAAATTGCTCAACAATTATATTGCCCACATGTTTAAAAAAATCACTGACATCATTCTTTATCACCTGCTCTGTTCCCCACCTTTCTGTACTGAGGCTTTCTATGTGCCATGTTTAAAAAAAAAAAAAAAAACACTTCAGAAGCAGAACAAAAACTGAGAAAGGGGGAGGATGATGGTTGAGAGGGGATCCACATTTTCCCAGAATAGCAGGATGGAATTGAATTGTAACACTTTGGTAGAAAATCATAGTCTCTTGCCCACAACAATCCCTAAAAGGGGCACCAATTGACAGGAAAGGGAGGAGAAAGATGGAATAGGTTATAAATTAATCAGCAAAGAAAATAAACTAAATTCCAGAAGCAAATTCCCAACCAGTTTCAAGCAGGTGAAATGTATATGCATTACTCTTGCTCTTCTGAATAATTATGCAACCTGTACACTAAGATCTTGCACTCCAGAACCAGGGATAGCTGTGAAACGTCCTTGGTGAAGCCAGCTTCCTTCCAGCTCACCCCTCAGGCCCAGCAGGGATGGATGAGTTTTCCCACCAGGTCATTCCACTGTGTCCTCTCAGTTGGTGGCCAGAATCCTGGTAAGATTCTGGATGGAAGCTGGACATTTATATTTTAACAGAAACTCATGATGAAAAGCCTTCAAGACTTAAAAGCATAAGTCACTAATTATGAAATTTGGGGTATAAGGAAAGCAATAGGAGTTTTTTTCATCATCTCTTGAATCATATGCAAAACTAGCCCCCAGCTTCATAAGGCCAACTCTAACTATCTGTATTTCTCAAAGAAGGGTAAGTCGAAGACATCATAAAAGACTAGTTTATGGGCCGGGTGTGGTGGCTCATGCCTGTAATCCAAGCACTTTGGAGGCCAAGGCAGGCGAATCACCTGAGGTCGGAAGTTCAAGACCAGCATGACCAACATGGTGAAACCACGTCTTAAAAAAAAAAAAACTAGTTTATGTGACATCATCCTTGATCCAACTGGGCTTTTTCACTTTAGATGACCCAGTAGGTCTTCAAAATAAAACTGTATAGAACACAGAAAGAAAAACTATCTTGAAAGGAAAAAGTTTACAGATCAGAGAAGAAAACTTCTGGAATTTTCACATTGTTTAATAAATTATATGCCTTATTCTGTCTTCATGGGTATACCATCAGTATTTTTTATTTTCAGCTCAAAAACACCTATCTACTTTAAAGAAAAAACAAACAAAAATTTTTTTTTTTTTAAGACGAAGTTTCGCTCTTGTTACCCAGACTGGAGTGCAATGGCGCGATCTCAGCTCACCGCAACCTCCGCCTCCTGGGTTCAGGCAATTCTCCTGCCTCAGCCTCCTGAGTAGCTGGGATTACAGACACGCACCACCATGCCCAGCTAATTTTTTGTATTTTTAGTAGAGATGGGGTTTCACCATGTTGACCAGGATGGTCTCGATCTCTTGACCTCGTGATCCACCCGCCTTGGCCTCCCAAAGTGCTGGGATTACAGGCGTGAGCCACTGCGCCCGATCAACAAACAAAATTTTTAAAAAGCTGATAAATGTGATAATACACCAGTGGCTCCCAAGGAAAAAGATTTCAAACAAAATAGTCCTTTTTGGTGGGAATTATAGAAGATGGGAGCTATCAATATGAAATGATAGAACTAATCCAGAACAATGTACATTTTTATGCTGACATAAGAGTTTAATCAGATGCTTAGGAACACTCAGTTGAAAGTCAAACTCTCATCATCATCCCTGGAAGTATTTCTTAGAACTTTCTCCTTGCACATAAGTTTTTGCCTTCAGAAATAGCAGAAAAAACCCAAAACAAGACAAACAGCAGACAGAAGAGATGAACCCTGCTTAGGGAGGCAGTGAAAGGGAATGAGCACCCAGAGGTCACATCTCTCAAAACCCTGCTGCCGGGGCCTCTTCCAGTAACACACGACCCAGCCAACAAGTACTGGGTGACTTTCACCTTACTCCTGCCCCATCAAAACCAAAACGAACAACTCAGAGAGAAAGAGTACATGCTAAAGCTTTAATTCCTCATTTAAAGCATGTGAAGCATCTAATTGTAAATTTAAACTCTATTGTTAAAGAAATCTATTTTCCTCCTGGCAAACATTCATCATTAATGAGAAGCTTTCTAATCCATCCCAGGGAAAATCACTGTTCATTTCGGTCTATAACCAACTTTCCTATCATAGGCAAACATGCATTTGTTTTTATAAAATAGAGATTTAACTTTGTATTTTTATATCCCACTTTTTTTTGAGATGGAGTCTCACCCTGTCACCCAGGCTGGAGTGCAGTGGCATCGTCTCTGCTCACTGCAACCTCCACCTCCTGGGTTCAAGTGATTCTCCTGCCTCAGCCTCCCGAGTAGCTGGGACGACAGGCATATGCCACCACAGTCGGCTAATTTTTGTATTTTACTAGAGACGGGGTTTCAGTATGTTAACCAGGCTGGTCTCGAACTCCTGACCTCATAATCCACCCTCCTCAGGCTCCCAAAGTGCTGGGATTACAGGTGTGAGCCACCACGCCAGGCTTATCTCCCACTTTTTAAACACCAAGTGTTATTGTACGCATTTTATGAATCTTTGAAACAATTTTGGCCTTTCCTTTTTTTTCTTCTTCTTCTTCGAGACAGGGTCTCACTGCTCGCTCTGTCACCCAGGCAGGAGTGCAGTGACACTATCATGGCTCACTGCAACCTCCATCTCCCAGGCTCAAGAGATCCTCCTGCCCCAGCCTCAAGTAGCTGACACTACAGGCAGGTGCCACCACACCTGGCTAATTTTTGTATTATTTGTAGAGACAGTGTTTCATTATGTTGCCCAGGCTGGTCTTGAATTCCTGGGCTCAAGTAATCCTCCCACCTCAGCCTCCCAACGTGCTGTTACTACAGGCATGAGCCACGGTGCCCAGTCGTGAAACAATTTCAGTGGCTACATAATATTAAAGCAAAATAATATCACAATTTATTTCACCATTTTCCTATTGGACATTTAGGCTGCTTCCCATGTGACTTTATTTATGCAATTAATTGATGAACATTCGTCTGCTTCACCAGATTGTAGACTTGTGTTTGTGGGCCGGGCGCGGTGGCTCACGCCTGTAATCCCAGTACTTTGGGAGGCCGAGGCGGGTGGATCACGAGGTCAAGAGATCGAGACCATCCTGGTCAACATGGTGAAACCCCGTCTCTACTAAAAGTACAAAAAAAAATCAGCTGGGCATGGTGGCGCGTGCCTGTAATCCCAGCTACTCAGGATGCTGAGGCAGGAGAATTGCCTGAACCCAGGACGCGGAGGTTGCGGTGAGATCGCGCCATTGCACTCCAGCCTGGGTAACAAGAGTGAAACTCAGTCTCAAAAAAAAAAAAAAAAAAAGACTTGTGTTTGTTTTCAGTCAGCATTATTTCTCTCCCCATAGCAAAACTAAAACACGCTAGTTGATGGTAGTGTCTGGTGAATGCGTGATTGAACCTACCCTTCAATTCTTGCTTCGAATCAGTCTCATCCACAAAACCCTTCTGATTCTCACCTCAGCCATACATAGTTGTCTCTCTTTTCTAAAATTCCCCTGTAGTTCTTTTTTTTTTTCGGTAACTCCCTCATAGAAGAAAGATATTGATCATGATTATGTGTCAGGCCCTGTGCTAGTCATATTCAAGAAGAAACTCAATGCCTGAAGGGTTGCACACAGCCTAGAGGACAGGCAGGAAAAAAATCCTGCCGCAAAATGTTCAATCCAGGACCCTTCCAGAATGCTCCAGTGGCCCCCACCAAGCAATCTGGCTCTGGAAAAAGCCCCTGAGTCCCACTCGAAATAAGATCTCGTTTCCTCTGTCTGGGAACTGCCTGAGAGGACGGACACCTGGAGCGCACTGCAGCTGAGGGCGTCTGTCGCCGAGGCTGAGCCCCAGGCAGGGAGAGGCGAGCAGCAGCTGAGGATGGGGGCGCTGGAGTGAGTTCTGCACAGCCGTGACTTTCACGGAGGTCGTCAGCAGAACCGTGTGACATCATCTGCAAGGAGAAGAAAAGTACAGTGAGAAGCCATTAGCTCATTCTGGAGAAAGAGAGGAGAACGTAGCATTGCCTTGTTAATATACTGTACTTATGCTACGAGTTAACTAGCTGCCCAAAATAAAGACATCATTGCACACCCAAATCACAAGGCAGAAGTAGATGTGTGAATTTTCACTCACTCAAGTGCACAGAAGTCTCTGTTTTCCTCCCCCCAAAATGATACTTTTAAAACGAATGGGTTTCTCTGATTGATTTATTTGTATTATTATTTTTTTGAGGCGAGTCTCACTCTGTTGTCCAAGCTGGAGGGCAGTGGTGCGATCTTGGCTCACTGCAGCCTCCACCTCCTGGGTTCAAGCAGTTCTCCTGCCTCAGCCTCCCTAGTAGCTGGGATCACAGGCGCACTCTAGGACACCCGGCTAAATTTTGTATTTTCAGTAGAGATGGGTTTTGCCGTGTTGGGCCAAGGATGATCTCAAACTCCTGATCTCAAGTGATCCTCCCACTTCGGCCGCCCAAAGTGCTAGGATTATAGGCATGAGCCACTGTGCCCGGCCGTTTCTCTGATTTTTTATTTTATTTTATTATTTTGAGTCTCGCACTGTCACCCGGGCTGATGTGCAGTGGCGCCATCTTGGCTCACTGCAATCTCCACCTCCCGGGTTCAAGCAATCCTCCTGCCTCTCAGCTTCCTGAGTAGCAGGGATTACAGGCACCCGCCACTACACCCTGCTAATTTCTTTGTATTTTTAGTAGAGATGGGGTTTCATTATGTTGGTCAGGCTGGTCTCAAACTCCTGACCTCGTGATCCGCCTGCCTCAGCCTCCCAAAGTGCTGGGATTACAGGCGTGAGCCACTGTGCCCGGCCCATTTCTCTGATTTTTTTACCCTCACATATGGGAGGTACTGAAATCCAGAAGGTTTGAACACCAAGAATTCATTGAAAATAATATTTATTTTCTTCTGCATCATAAATTGTGATTATCCTCCATTTTGTGTGTGTCATAACACACGTGTGAAAGCAGCTGAGCAGGCATTGAGTTCGTCTTGACTAAGGATTCCAGGAAAAGGGAGGAGGGAGGGGGTGGTAGCTGGAGGGTCCCACATTTAACCAGATTTGATTTTAGAGACAACAAAACCTTTCGAAAGTTAAATAATCATATGATAGATTTCTATATGGAAGCAAAATAATTCTAGGATATGAGCTAAACACAGAAGAAACCTACCAAATGGGGATGAAGGAGCTTCAACAAAGCTTAGTGCAAATGTCCCTGTCCCTGTCTGAACACCCTCATCTCCTCACCCCCGCACAGTCCTGACCTCGTCTCCTACAAGGCACAGAGGCCATGATCAATTATGGCAAGAGGGAAAGATAGGTAAACACAGGAACACTTCCCCCAACACATCGTACAGGCCAGCCCCACCCTCTGCTCACACTGCTTCCTCCTCCCTTCTTCTCACGTAAAATTCCTACCCATCCTTGTAGACTCACCCTAAAGGCTACTTCTACAAACAGTGCAAGAACACATCAAGCCCACGCACTATCAAACATCATCTGTAAAACATTTTTGTTTTCTTTAAGACAGTCTCACTCTGTCGCCCAAGTAGGAGCGCAGTAGCACAATCTTGGCTAACTGCAGCTTCAAGTGATCCTTTCTCCTCAGCCTCCTGAGTAGCTGGGACAGCAGGCATGCACCACCACACTTGGCTAATTTTTGTATTTTGTGTAGAAACAGGGTCTTTCTATGTAATTTCCTACAAAACTAAACATACACCTATTATGTGACTCAGAAACACTTTTAGGAGCTTACCTGAGATAAATGAACACACATAACCACACAATGACTTGTACATCAACGTTCACGGCAGCGTTATTCAAACAGCCAAACCTTGGAAATGAGTGTTCTTCAATTGGCAAGTGGATAAACAAATTGTGTATATTCATACAATAGAATACTCTACTCAGCAGTAAAGGAGAAAACTACCGATACACGCAGCAATGCGTGCTGCACGATGAATCTCAGAAGCAATATGCTAAGTGATGGCAGCCAGACACAAAAGATTACATATGCCATGATCTCATTTTATGAAATTGTGCAAAAATCAAAACTAAAATGACATAAAATAGATCAGCGATTGCCAGAGTGGAGGGAGTGGAGGAAGAGAATGAGGGCAAAGCAGCCGAAGGAAACTTTCTGAGGTGATGGAAACATTCTATGTGATGATTATGGTGGTGGCTACCCTACCATGTACATTTGCCAAATAGCAAAAATTGTGTGGCTTAAAATGTATCAACTAAGATGCTTAAAAACCAAAAACATTACTATGAGCAAAAGAAACCGAAACCAATACTAAAGCAAAACAAAACGAAAAGACTTAAGCCTATAAAGGTTTATAGATTTATAGGAGAAAAACCAATAGCCACACAATTTTGGAAGCTGGAAGGCAGATGGGCAAATGGTAAATGAGTTAGTAGACCCAAGAAAGCTAATCCCAAGTCAGCTCCAAGATAAGCTGGAAAACAGCTTGATTCTCACTGCCTATACATCTGGCAGATCCAGGCATCTCTTGTAGGGGTACAGATGGGGCCCAAACCAGGAAGATTGGCTCAGTCTATTTGAGAAGCTGTTAGACCTCTAGATGTAGGGTTGCTGATAATATAGGCTACCCAGTTAAATTTGAATTTCAGATAAGGAATGAATAATGTTTTGAGTACAAATGTGTCCCAAATATTGCATGAAGCATACTTACATTAAATAATGACTTGTTATCTGAAATTTAAATTTAAGTGGGTGCCTGCATTTTGATTTGCTAAGTCTGTCGACCCTGCCTAGATGGCCTCCGCTGCTTTAGCAGAAGTATGGAGATAATAAAACAGTGTTGCACAAACACAGTTGAGTTTGAAGATACTGGATGGGAAACAAGAGGAATGATGGGAAGTCTCTAACTAATGTCTAGACCTTCAACAACTTCCCAGAGAACTGAGAGCCAGGCCTATTTTCTCCAGGTAGAAGTCTGGAAGATTCTTCCTTGCGGAAGATGATCAACTTAAGGCAAAAGACCTACAAATGCTGACTTTGGAAGTTCTCCAATGAAATATTTCTGTTAGGCCACCCTGCAGTGAAAACCAGTTTACAAACTTCCCACAAGCACAGAATTGTCAATCAGCTTCACAGGTTTCACTCTTACAGAGGAAGATAGCCAGGAGCATCAGATGCGTGGGCAGCCAATATGAAAGGTGTAAGGCTGGTTGCCTCTCCGGGAGTTCGGACACGCCCATCTTCCTGCCTGCTTGAAAATTACATTATCAGAATATGCCCATCATCTAGCTCCGCCTTGGAAATCCCCTCTGCGCTCCGCACCTAACCCCACCCTTGGAAAGCCCCTCTGCACCCAGCACTTAGCCCGATCACGGGAAATTCCACCTACCTACCAATAGCAGCTCACCCCGTCCACATCCTGTTTCTCCAAATCCAATCAAAGGCCTTCACTCCCTATAAAACCCCACTCCTGTGAGGAGTGAGGCGCGACTTCCCTGGCCTCTCTCCCGGGGACCACAGAACCTCGCCTGGGAGCTGAATAAATTGGCATCTAATTTTCTTGTGCTGGCCTGTTTCCTCCTTTTTATCTCGCCAATGAACCTACAGAGAATAAACTTTACAAAAGGCACACACACACACAGGAAACAAAGACAGTGTGAGAAGAAGAAAGTTTCAGTATCAGAGTTACAAGATAATCGCGACGGAATTTCCCAGAAAGTAGAGCCAAAAGATAAAGAAATAGAAAATAGGAGATGAAGGATAAGAAAATGAATTGCCTAATACAGAGGTCAACCTCCAATCCCAGAGTCCCAGAAGAGGTGCATGTGAGAAAAATCGATGGGAGGAAATTTTTAACTGAGTGCCCAACTAGAAATTCTCTTTCTAGGTCTGAAGGAAAGAAAGCAGACTAGGAACAACTGACCATCTTGGCACAGTGATAAGTGCACGCGTTAAGAAAATTAGTCTGGGAATAGCGTGTAGGATGGATTTGGAGAGGAAAGGCTTAGCACACTGTGATAATGAGTATTTGCTGAATGAGAAGACAACTGTTAAGCTTGTGGAAATAATTAGGAGGTACAATACAATAATAATGGATACATGTGTGAAGGGATGAAGATCTGGACTAGGGGTTGTAATAACCAAGTGAGTTAGAAGGAATGTGCCACACAATGAGTTTCAAATTAAGAGTCCTTTTATTACCCGGCGACCGAGAGACGGCTAATGCTCAAATTTGTCTCGGCCCCAAGGAAGGCGCTTGATTTCTCTTTATACCTTGATTTAGGTAGGGGAGGGGGAGCCTAGCTGAAGCAGAATTTTACAGAAGCAGAACAGGCAAGTTAGCTAGTAACTAGGGGGGAGGAGGTTCCCAGGATTGTTGGTTGCTAAGGGTATTTCCAAACAATCACCAAGGGGGATTCAAAGAGAGTTATACACAATAGCAGGTGTGCTTGCCAAACTGGATGTAGTTACATTGGTTATGTGGTAGGATAAGCACAGGGTCAGCGTGACATAAGCACAATGTCAGTATGGCTCAGTTATGCACCCAGAGGGTCTGTGGTAGGGAGGGGGAAGCTAAGATGGAGTTAGTGATGCTGGCCCAGGGTAGGTTATTACAGGGTAACCACAAAAATGGACAGGATTGGAAAAATCCTAGAGGGAATTGAAAAGCAAAATGGTACTTCTTGGTGAACATGGAAAGTAAGAAGAATCAGAGGTCTTCTAGCCTGGCAGACAGCAGAGTCAAGGAACTCCTGGAAATGGGGTTTGCAGCAGGGGTGGGGGTGCTGCCTTCTCAAAGCAGTGGTGATGAGTTCAATCTTGGACGTTTTGAGTTAATTGAGGGGAAAAGAGGTCTGGCAGTGATTGAGGCACTCTTCAAATAGTGAACATGTAAATTGACTAGTAAAGTAGTCACAGAGGACTGCTGATTATCTCAAAGAAAAGAACATTCTCTAGTTATTTTTAATGCATAAAAATTACCTTTGAGCAAATGTAATGTATTACTATAGATTAGGGCCATGTCAGACAGATAAAGGAGAGAACAATTAACTTGAGAGCTAGACTTAGTGCCTGTACGCTCAGGTAGGAAAAGCTAAACTGCAATTTGTTCTGAGCTGACACTGTCAATATATTCAGCTTTAGCTGGCTGGTAGGTTATGGTGGTATTAGGGACCATTTCAAAGACAGGAGTCATCCTGGAGAACACACAACATATCTCAAGCTGTACTATTAGTCAGGTTGGTGTGTGGCCACAGACAGAAGGGAGTAGGACTCTGCAACACAAGGGGTCTATAAATAAACCCAGAAGGTCAGATTCATTTCTCTGGATCATTGCAGAGGATCCCTCAGCCCGCCCCAGGGGTAGAGGAGTTCCGAATTTCACGTGTGGATGGGCTTCTGCATGTCAGTGTGACTCTGAAGCCACTGGAGGTCTGCTCTTTTTGCCTACTTGGCGTTTGGTGTTTGCTATGGTCTGAATGTCTGTATTCCCCCACAATTCTAATGTTGAAATCCTAAACCCTAAGATGGTGATATACAGAGGATAATCCCCTTCTTTTTCTTTCTTTCTTTCTTTTTTTTTTTTTTGGAGATGGAGTCTTGCTTTGTCACCCAGGCTGGAGTGCAGTGGCATAATCTCGGCCCACTGCAACCTCTGCCTCCCAGGTTCAAGCAATTCTCCTGCCTCAGCCTCCCAAGTAGCTAGGACTACAGGTGCCCATCACAACACCTGGCTAATTTTTGTCAATATTAGTAGAGACAGGGTTTCACCACGTTGCCCAGGGTGGTCTCGAACTCCTGACCTCAGGCAATCCACCTGCCTCAGCTACCCAAAGTGCTAAGATTACAAACGTGAGCCACCACACCCAGCCAATCCCCTTCTTTTGAGAGGCGATTAGATCATGATAGCAGGCCTTCATCAATGGGATTAATGCTCTTACAAAATAGACCCAAAGATGCTCATTTGCCCTTCCACCATGCGAAGACACAGCTAGAAGGGTGTCCACTATTACTATAGCTAGCTAGATAGGCATGAGCGGGAAAGGAGAGGGCTCTCCCCAGCCACCCACTAGGAATGCCGAGAGATGGTTTGACAATCATTGCATTGCCTCTTTAAAAACAATAATTTGGCAGCACCAAGAGAGGTCATTTCCTGATGGTTCATACCTGCTAACATCAAAGTGTTAATTGAATGTAGACACCAGGGAGAAGCAATTTCCTGGGAATGCACATTAAGACACAACAATGTCAAAGTATGATGTTCCGAGTTTGTGCCACTGGAAAAAGGAAGAAAGCCTCAGATGGGCATGCGTATAACTCCCTAGACATGCTCCTAATACAGCTCCTAGGAGGAGCAGAGGAGTTGTGGTAATCTGTGTAACACATTATTGACAATATGTATACGTTGATTCCAAGGAAATGCTGGGTAAGCATAACTTGAGTCATTGCTGGGTATCGAAATTGTGCATGCTCAGTTCCCAAGGGTAAGGAGGGCACTGCATGTGCAGAAAGCCCACCCTGAGAAAATAATTCCTTGGAAAGAGGTCAGCCTATAAAGTCCTAGGATCCAAGTTCAAGGCTCTTCTTTTTCTCTCTTCGACTTTCAGGCGCCCACTTGGATCTCTTCCAAGGGTCCTTTGCCGCCTTTCCTGTTCTAAAGCCTTTTTAATAAACTTCCATTCCTGCTCCGAAACTTGCTTCGGGCTCTTTTTCTGCTTTATGCCCCTCAGTTGAATTCTGAGGAGACCAGGGCTGAAGTTACGGCAGTTGCCTACAGATTCGCCATCGGTCACTTGGGGTAACTTGGGTCTCTTCTGCCAGTAACACTGTGAAGCAGAAAATGGCCCTCATCAGACACCAAATCTGCCAGAGCCTCACCTTGGACATCCAGGCTCTGGAACTGTGAGAAGTAAATTTCTGTTGTTTATGAATGACCCAGTCTACGCTGTTTCATTATAGCGGCCAGAAAAGACTAAGATGGTGTTAATTCTATTTTATTTTGGTTTTCTAACTTTACAAGAACAGACTGAGAGAAGATTAATTTAGAAAACCTCTCAATATCTATGTTGAGCCTTGATAGGTGCTATATTCACACAGGGTTTCACAGTTAAGTTTCTGATATGGTTTGAATCTGTGTCCCCAACAAATCTCATGTCAAATTGTAATCCCCAGTGTTGGAGGTGAGGCCTGATATGAGGTGATTAGATAATGGGGGCACAGTTCTCATGAATGGTGTAGCATCATCCCCTGTTGGTACTGCAAGTTAGTGAATTCTCACAAGATCTGGTTGTTCAAAAATATATGGCACCTCCCCGCTCGCAAGAGAGGCTTGCTCCTGCTCCAGCCATGTAAGATGTGCCTGCTTCTTCTTCACCTTCCACCGTGATTGTAAGATCCCTGAGGCCTCCCCAGAAGTAGAAGCTGCTATGCTTCCCGTACAGCCTAATCATGAGTTAATTAAATCTCCTTTTTATTTTTTGAGATGGAGTCTCATTCTGTCACGAAGCTGGAGTGCAGTGGCACACTCTTGGCTCACTGCAACCTCCGCCTTCCAGGTTTAAGCGATTCTCCTGCCTCAGCCTCCCGAGTAGCTGGGACTACAGGCGCACACCACCATGCCCAGCTAATTTTTGTATTTTTAGTAGAAACGGGCTTTCACCATGTTAGCCAGGATGGTCTTGATCTCTTGACCTCGTGATCTGCCAGCCTCAGTCTCCCAAAGTGCTGGGATTACAGGTGTGAGCTACCGTGCCTGGCCTAAATCTCCTTTCTTTATAAATTATCCAGTCTCAGGTACATATTAATAGCAATGCAAGAATGCAGCTTCTAGGAAGAGCAGAAGAGTTGTGGTAATCTACATAACACGTTACTGACAATACGTATGTTGATTCTAAGGAAATGCTGGGTAAGCATGACTTGGAGTTATTGCTGGGTATCTAAATAAATTCCTTCAGCTCTTCTCCTTAAAAAAGTCAGTCAACTATATAGATCCCAAACACAGGAAAGCAAACACAACTGTGAGTAATTGCAAGATCTCACCCAAGAGCTGCAGCGGGAGAAAGCACTTGCACTTTACCAGTGCATTTCAAGGAACGTCCAGCAGTTAGTCATGGCCATTAGTCATGGCAGTTGTTCCAAGAAAGTGCAAATTATTACTGACCTAGAAGAAAATGGATAAGGCTACTCAGAATGAACAAGGCCCAGTTATTACAGGTGACAAAATAAACACAGTGAGCCTTATTCTCCCAGCCTAAACCACTCCCCAGCCCTGCAGTACTCTGACATTTCAGGAAGCAGAGGCACCCGGCAGGCTCTAGGGACAAGTTACTGAAAAGCTTTCTGGACAGCTCTCAGCACTGACTCTGTGAAGAGGGAGTAGAGATAAAGGTAAATGGTTGCAATTACTTCTTAAGTGCTGTGGCTGCGCAGTGGCAAATCTGACATACATTTAGCAAAGTTCCCTTCTAGACAAGGTTGCCTATGTTTTGCTTTTCTGTCTAGTATTTTGAAATCTGAACTCCAAAGGGAGGAGAGTTGGATGCTTGACCATCACCCTCCATCCCACCCTCTTCCCGAAGTGGCATGAACTAGTTTTTCAGGTTTAGTTGCATCCACTTGGCCAGGAGAAAGCTCCATTCAGTCCGTTGAGGGGCTTACAATTTTATTTTTGATTTACAAGAATATGAGGAAGTCATAATTTTCTTTTTTTTTTTTTTAGATGAAGTCTCGCTCTGTCACCGGGCTGGAGTGCAATGGCACCATCTCGGCTCATTGCCACCTCTGCCTCCCTGGTTCAAGCAATTCTCCTGCCTCAGCCTCCTGAGTAGCTGGGATTACAGGCACGCACTGCGACGCCCAGCTAGTTTTGTATTTTTAGTAGATACAGAGTTTCACTATGTTGGCCACGATCATCTTGATCTCTTGACCTTGCGATCCACCCACCTCGGCCTCCCAAAGTGCTGGGATTACAAGTGTGAGCCACCGCGCCTGGCCCATAAAATATTTTATACAAGACTGTTAATGCAATCAGATGTCACTTTGACAAGTTCGCTCTGCTTTTTAATGCCTAAGGTTTGTTGAACAATCTGTGTACCAGCATCTCCTCAGCTGCTTGATTATAAGCAGTAGATTCTATGCAACGAACGAGCACCCAGGTAGCACCAGGGAAGCAACAGAGAGATGTTTGTGGTGGAGGACAGTGAATTGCTTTTTATTTCCAAGGTCTTTTGTTATTTCTTACTTATGGGCACACACAGCCTTTTGACTATATTTGAGGATATCATCATTAAAGCAAGTTTAGCCTAAAGCTGCCTCCTTACATATTTTAAGTTCAGCCTGAAGGTTTCTCTGTACATGGTGAACTGTAACCTAAATGGAAGTGTAAACAGACTAAGGTCTACTCTTGTGCCAATCACTGAGTTTTGGCCAATCAAATGTTGCGAACTGTTCAAAGCACGTTCACAGAAACACCAAGCTATAACCCATCCACCTGTTTATGTGCCTCACTTCCATTTTCTATGTGTCCTTTTCTTTTTCTGTCCACAAATCTTCTACCCCATGGCTGTGCTGGGGTCGCTGAGCCTACTCTCGTTCAGGAGGCTGTCTGATTCGTGAATTATTCTTTGCTCGATTACACTCTTTTAAATTTAATTTGGCTGAAATTTTTGTTTTAACAGATGGCCTAAGAAGTGGGATCTGAAGTAGAGCTTCCCGTGACTCCCAGGAACACTGAGCGACCAAGCAAGATCCCCCCGGGGCCATGTGTCCATTGCTCTCTCAGAGTAACTGGAGATCGTGGCAGGTTCTCTCTTGAATTCTGAAGCTCCATGGATTTGCGTTTTGACCTCTCCAGACGTTTTGAGCAAATTTCTGATCCAAACTGGGTTTGGAAATTGTGACAGACACTGGACTAGGTCCAGGATAGGACTGGATCCAATAATTGACTGGCTTGAATCCAGATAGGGACCTCTTACCTCTGACTGGGTCAGAAAGAATCCAGTAGTAAGTGGCAAAATTGCAGGACGTTGTAGACTTCAGCTTCTGGAAATTCTCAGGGATTTTTGTGTCCTATCTTTGTTTCACTTTCCTTCCCTCCTTCCCTCCTTCCCTCCTTCCTTCCTCCCTCCCTCTCTCCCTCCCTTCCTTCCTTCCTTCTTTCTCTCTTTTTTCTTTCTTCCTTTCCTTCTTTCTTCTCTCTCTCTCTTTCTCTTTCTTTTATTTTGAGATGAAGTCTCTCTGTCGCACAGGCTGGAGTGCAGTGGCATAATCTCGGCTCACTGCAGCCTCCGCCTCCTGGTTCCAGTGACTCTCCTGCCTTAGCCTCCCGAGTAACTGGGATTACAGGTACATGCCACCACGCCAGGCTAATGTTTGTATTTTTAGTAGAGATGGGGTTTTGCCATGTTAGCCTGGCTGGTCTCCATCCTGGGTGAGAGCGAGACTCCACCTCAAATAAAAAATAAAATAATAATAATAATAATTTGAACAACTATTTTCCTAAAAAATTATAAAATAGTTTTTATACACAAATACAAAACAGGTCAAAATTCCTTTCACTAGATGTTAGAATTACTAAGAGTTAAAAATGACTGCATATGAAATAAACAATTCTGTATACATGATATATACACAAAAGCAAAATATACATATGAAGAGGAAAGTTATTAAAGGCATAAAAATGTGTGTTAAAAATTTTGTCTGGGGCCGGGCATGGTGGCTTATGCCTGGAATCCCAGCACTTTGGGAGGATGAGGTG
>NW_016107546.1:2783225-2786174 GCF_001604975.1 Cebus imitator | reverse complement strand
GGGGTTTCACCATGTTGACCAGGATGGTCTCGATCTCTTGACCTCGTGATCCACCCGCCTCGGCCTCCCAAAGTGCTGGGATTACAGGCTTGAGCCACCGCGCCCGGCTTCAATTGTCATTTTCAATGCATGTTTTCAATGCATGGTTGTATAAAAGTTTTTCCATGCAAAAGGGTTGATGTTATAACAGTAGATTATTAGGCCACAGTGTATTTCCACCAAGTAAAGAAAGCATTTCATGGTCCACTGACTGAGGACAACCAACCCCTTCATAAGCTAGAAACTCAAGGTTGGATCTTCTGAGAACATCAGAGACTCACCTTGTCATCCACACTGCAGCAAAACTTTGGGACCTTCAACCTTGTACAGTCTCCCAACTCAAAAGCGTTCCTCCATACTTTTGGAACTGTGTACCCACTGGAAATCTTAAGGTAAAGCTAACCAGGGACGTTTCTCCTCAGAAGGCAGCATCTTTGATGTGGACAGCTTTTTCCCAAGATCATGGATCAAGACCTCTACTGTCATGACACTTACAATCTTTCATGATCTTTCAGCTTTTTTCCCTTGCTTATGTCTGAACAATAGAAGTGAAAAGGGAGTGTGTTGTGTGCACTCATGGGTATACTTTAATTTGTGAGGGATTCCGTAGCCAGCCTTATACGTGGATAACCTTATGCCTTGATAGATGAAAGATGAAGGCCCAATGCAGGTAAGAAATTTGAATGGTACATTTGCTGCCTCATAATCAGTCAGAAAAAGAACATAGGTCCACTCCTCTTAACCTGCATCATGAGTTAAATAGAACATTGTAGGCCAGACGCAGTGGCTCACTCCTGTAATCCCAGCACTTTGGGAGGCCGAGGCGGGCGGGTCACCTGAGGTCAGGAGTTCGAGGCCAGCCTGGCCAACATGGTAAAACCCCATCTCTACTAAAAATACAAAAAATAGCCCAGAATCCTCACGTCCCAGGTGATTGTGAAGTGCTGACCAATTGCCACTGGACATCATTGAAACAAAATAGGAAAATGGCAGCAAACTCTTCAGCACAAGTTTTTCTTTTTTTGCAGGGAGGGAGACGGAGTCTTATTCTGTCGCCCAGGCTGGAGTGCAGTGGCATGATCTTGGCTCACTGCAACCTCCACCTCCCAGGTTCAAGCGATTCTTCTGCCTCAGCTTCCCAAGTAGCTGGGACTACAGGCGCATGATACCCCGCCCAGCTAATATTTGTGTTTTTAATAGAGACGGGGTTTCACCATGTTGGCCAGGCTGGTCCCGAACTTCTGACCTCATGATCCACCCGCTTTGGACTCCCAAAGTGCTGAGATTACAGGCGTGAGACACTGCACCTGGCCAAAAAGCATTTCTTAGTGATGGCAAAACCTTCCGAGTCTGCAGCAACCTTAATTCTTGCCTCCTCAGAAGAAAGAATTTGGCTGAGGGGCATAAGGCAAAGTGAGAGATCGAGACAAGTTTTAGGGCAGGAGTGAAAGTTTATTTAAAAGTTCTAGAACAGGCCAGGTGTGGTGGCTTGCAACTGTAATCCCAACACTTTGGGATGCCAAGACGGGTGGATCATCTGAGGTCAGGAGTTCAAGACCATCCTGTCCAGCATGGTGAAACCTCGTCTCTACTAAAAATACAAAAATTAGCCAGGTGTGGTGATGCATGTCTGTAATCTTAGCTACTTGGGAGGCTGAGATCAAGAATCGCTTGAACCTGGGAGGTGGAGGTTGCAGTGAGCCGAGATCGTGCCACTGCATTCCAGCCTAGGTAACAAGAGTGAAACTCCATCTCAAAAAATAACATAAAATAAAATAAATGCTTTAGAGCAGGAATGAAAAAAATTAAAGTACACTTGGAAAAGGGCCTAGCGGGCGACTTGAAGGATCAAGTGTGCAGTCTGACCTTTGACTTAGGGTCTTATATATTGGCATACTTCAAGGGTTGCATTACTTCTCAGTCCTTTCCTTGGGGTGGGCTGTCCACATGTATGGTGGTCTCCTAGCCCTTGGGAGGGGCCACATGCACAGGGTGTTTACTGAAGTTGTGTGCATGCTCACTTGGGGTGTTCTTCCCTCACCAGTCAAGTGCTCCTAGAGGAAGGTCATACACCAGTTAAACGTCACCATTTTGCCTTTTAGTGTGCATGTGTGAGCCCACTCACCCAACTCCTGAGATCTTATCAGGAAGTGCTAATCACCGGTTTCAGATATTTTCTGTCTATTGGGAGGCATCCTTTCCCTGGCGCTTGCCGCAAGCAATTATTATTTTAGAGAAACAGTGTAACAACACCTGACCATCACATGATGGTGGCCTGACATTCCTGGTGGTGGGGGGGGCTTCTCCTGCCCTGCTCATGTCTGACTAGCTACCTACTGTAACATTTTGATGATTATACTTAAGAGGTTCATTAGCTACTGAGGCATTTCCCTGCCGCTCCATCTCTAGAACTCACAATGTCTGCTTTATGTTGAGAGCAAGGCCATCATTGTCAGTTGCTCAACCAAAACAGAAACTGGCTAACCTACTCTTAAGTGCAGTTCCCTAACGAATCCATCACCCCAGTGATTGCCCCTGAGACCTCTTCTCACACCTTTTATTCCCCTGAAACATGCTCCCCACTTTCACAGAACGTCTCTCCCCACCTATTTTGGATAAAGTTCCCTCTAGACTCATTATAAATGTGAGCCGGTTTGCTTTCCCTTTTTCAGGAATTTCTTAGTTTCTAGAAAACTGATGGCACTCTTTCTCAATTTCCAGTGCACTGATAGGTTATTAAAGTATAACGTTTTTTCTTCAGCCCTTCCAAGTCATTTTGGTTGATCAGGAAGGTAGATATCATGATTTGTAAATTCCCTTACTGATGTAGAAAACAGTTTCGAATGTTATAGATCCTTGGGATCACCACTAAGAATATCGATTATAGGCCGGGCGCGGTGGCTCACGCCT
>NW_016107546.1:2764115-2782285 GCF_001604975.1 Cebus imitator | reverse complement strand
TGGCAACCAGCCATATGGGAGGCACCCTTCTGTGCAGAAGTAAACGTGCTTTACTGAGAAATCCTTTGTCCGGGTACTCGTTTTTCCTTAGGACTCCTAGCCTTGTTTCTAACATCAGGTAGTGCCATTACAAAGTTCTGTAAAAAATAACAGGTTCCAGAAAACCAAATGCTATGTGTTCTCACTTATAAGTGGGAGCTTAATGATGAGAACACATGGACACATTGGGGAAACAGGACACACTGGGGTCTGTTAGAGGGTTGGAAGTGGGAGGAGGGAGAACATCAAGAAGAATAGCTAATGAACACTGGGCTTAACACCTAGGTAATGGGACGATCTGTGCAGCAAACCAGCACGGCACACGTTGGCCTGTATAACGAACCTGCACATCCTGCACAGGTACTCCTGAACTTAAAATAAAAGTTGGAAAAACAAAAGTTTCATAGGAGCTGTACTGGCCTTTGTTGTTAATGCACAAGGTTTCTTTGCATCATTTGGCTTTCATGTTTTCCGGGATAAATCTATCTATTCCCTGTCAATTGCTGCAGAATATAGATAGACACCAACTTACGATGGTTTGACTTATGATTTTTTCACTTTATGATGGGTGTATTAAGGTATCAGATGCAAGGGGTTTTGTTTGTTTTTTCTAACTTTTTAAAATTTTCTTAATTGCAATTTTGACTTACCATATTCAACTTACGGTGGATTCATTGGACAAACCCCATAATAAGCTGTTGAAGCATATAGGCTGACAACAAAGAATTTGTCCAACTGCTTAAGCAGATTCAAGTTCTCTTTTGAGGAGAGAAAACAAAACAAAACTCATTCTAATTGCATTTGCCACACACATATTATTTTGTGTCATCAAGAATATAATCCAATGTCTTAAAATACGTTCAATATGACAAATTTACCCCTTCCCATATGGAAATTAATACCTGTTGACTTAGGGTAGCCATATAATTTATCATCCAAATGAGAACACTTTGGGAATAAAGGTAGGTGCAATTGCTAATCAGTCTTAGAATACAGCCATAAACTAGGACTGTGTCAGACAAACCGGGATGTATGGTCCCCCTAAACATGACCAAGCACCTTTGAAACACCTGATAAGAACAATCTAATGTGTACGTTACATGATCATTTTTCCCTGTGCTCTTTCCACTAGTGTAATTACACAGATTAATGAAGAGCAAACATTTTGCAGAAGGCCAAGTCAGAAAACATGAACATTTCCTTCTACTTAGTAGTCCTGTCAAGTCTCATGGTGGAGTAGAGGGATACTTTTATAATTAGAATTATCTTGTCAAATGTGAAAGCTGGCACTATCTTTTTAGCCAGATTTGAGGACTGTATCCTGAGGCAGCTTTCTTGTTTTCCACTGCTTTTTATTCATACAAGTGTTTAGAGTTCTTGTGCATTATCTTATTGCATTCTTGAAATAAATTAATCAAGGCAAGTGTTATGACATTTCTAATTCACTAAACAGGAAAAAAAATAAGCAGAGAAGTCAGACTTTTTAATAATTCAGTGGAAAAACATATCTGATTGCTGTGCATATTTTTACTTATCTGATTTTTTAGGAAAATAAATTTTTATGTCAATTGGTCCTTTGTATTTTGTGAATTGCCTGTTAATGTCCTTTCCCATGTGGGTGTTAATTTCTCCTATACTTTTATCTGATGGTTCATTTTTTATCAGAGTAGAAAATATATCTAATTTTAATGGTCCAATAGTGCTCTAATGACTGTAAGAAAAACCAGTCCCTGTTTTGCTCTTTCTTTCCCAACTCCATTTTCACTTCCTACAGACAACCATTTTAGCATTTTTAGCTGTTTCTTTTCTTTTTTTTTTTTTTTGGGACGGAGTTTCGCTCTTGTTACCCAGGCTGGAGTGCAATGGCGCGATCTTGGCTCACTGCCACCTCCACCTCCTGGGTTCAGGCAATTCTCCTGCCTCAGCCTCCTGAGTAGCTGGGATTACAGGCACGTGCCACCATGCCCAGCTAATTTTTTTTTTTTAGTAGAGATGGGGTTTCACCGTGTTGACCATGATGGTCTCGATCTCTTGACCTCGTGATCCACCCGCCTCGGCCTCCCAAAGTGCTGGGATTACAGGCTTGAGCCACCGCGCCCGGCCTTTTTTTTTTTTTTTTTTTTGATGCAAAGTCTTGCTCTGTCACCCAGGCTGGAGTGTATATTGGCTCACTGCAACTTCTGCCTCCTGATTTCAAGAGACTCCTGCCTCAGTCTCCAGAGTAGCTGGGATTATGGGCTTCTGCCTCCATGCCTATATTTTTGTATTTTTTAGTGAGAAAGGAGACCATCTCTTTCCCTTGCCTGTCCTCTGTTAGGAAAGCAGGGAGGGTTGATAAAATAACACAAAGTTAAAGTCAGTAGTCAGGTGAGATGCTGACCCACCGGCCTGACGACAGCAGGGCCCAGGGACTGAGAAATAACCTCCATTTCTGTAACTGGTGCCTATGTTATCTGCCAGCCTTGAAAATGTTGCAAATGTTCTTCTTACTGCCCAAGGACCTTCCCTGAGTCACGTATTCCCGTCTGCACCAACCAGATCCCCCAGCTTAGAGATGCCTCTGTCTCTAAGTGATTTACTACCTTTGCTCAACTTCTGTAACTCTTCCCCTCCAGTGCCACATGTAAATTAGCAAATCAATGAAAGCCAAAGACTATAAAGTCAGATGTCCAGTCAATGGGAAATGACACGGTTTTACCTCTGCCCCCCTTGGGTTGTATGTCTTTAAAAAGGGAAAGAACCTGCTTTTCCGGGAGCTCGGCTATTTTTGGACACGAGCCAACTGATTCTCCACAACTAGCTAAATAAAAGTATCTTCCTTCCTCACTCCAGTGTCTGAGGGTTTCTGTCAGTGGCTCATCCCGCAACATTAGTAGAGGTGGGGTTTCCCCACATTGGCCAGGCTGATCTCAAACTCCTGACCTCAGGTGATCCACCCACCTCGGCCTCCCAAAGTGCTGAGATTACAGATACGAGCCACCATGCCCAGTCATCTTTAGCTGTTTCTTCTGATATTTAACTCCATATTTCTAAAAAAATATTCTTTAATTTCTATTTCTTGCTTGTTTATTTTAAATATTATATGCTGATGTCTGATGAAGCATAAGAATTTGGCACTCTTATTAAACATCACACACCTTACCTACATACAAGAACTCTTCCCCAGGTACAGTTGTATCCAAATTCATTATTAAATTGATATCTAATACTTACATTGTTATGACTATACGAATACTGAGAACTATGCTTTGACTTTTTTTATCTTGCCCAAATTCCTATCTAAGCGATCTAGGGAGTCATGTCCTGCAAACCATAAATTCTCATCAGATGGGTTTTATTCTGCCCTATATATATCATGACTTACTTTCCAACCTGACCCTGGCATAACATTAGGAGGCAAGGAAAAAAAGCAAAATATTTTACGCCAAAACATGTTTCTTTGCCATATCTTGAAATGGCCCTTCAAAACTGTCCTTCCTGAGGAAAAATTTGCACCTATAAAGAATCACAGAGTTAGTGGCTCACGCCTGTAATCCCAGCACTATGGGAGGCCGAGGTGGGTGGATCACCTGAGGTCAGAAGTTTGAGACCAGCCTGGCCAACATGGTGAAAGCCCTCTCTACTAAAAATACAAAAAATTAGGCATGGTGGTAGGAGCCTGTAATCCCAGCCACTCCGGAGACTGAGACAGGAGAATTGCTTGAACCTCCTCCGCAACCTTGGCGGGGGTTGCAGTGAGCTCAGATCGCACCATTGAACTCCAGCTTGGGCAACAACAGCAAAACTGCATCTAAAAAAATTAAGGAATTCTATTAACACAGCTGGATCTTTTTCTTCCAGCCCCTCCCAATCCTAAAGCAATTAACTAAAAATCTAGCACCTTTTAAAGATCTGGATAGGAAACATTTGTCAACTACTGTCTCTAAAGGCAGCCACTATAAGACTTCCAAAAAATCAGTCTCCACAGTCTGATCTTAACCTGAACGTTTTCTTTCTATGGATCCCAGGTCTTTAGACAAACTCAGCCAATTGTCAACCAGAAAATGTTTAAATTTACCTACAGCCTGGAAGCCCCCTCTCCAGCTTTGAGTTGTCCCGCCTTTCTGGACCAAACCAATGTCTTTCTTGAATGTATTTAATTGATGTCTCACAGCTCCTTAAAATGTGTAAAACCACACTGTGCCCGACCACCTTGGGCACATGTTCTCCCGACCTCCTGGGCTGTGTCACACGCCATGTTCACTCATATTTGGCTCAGAAGAAATCTCTTCAAATATTGTACAGAGTTTGACTCTTTTTGTTTACAACACTGTTCACTTATGAGCTATGTAATACAGTATGGTTGTAGTTCCCTTTGTTGTACATTTGTTTTTTCCAGGAGTTAAAAATGATTCCATTTGGGCCAGGCTTGTTGGCTCACGCCTGTAATCCCAGCACTTTGGGAGGCCGAGGCGGGTGGCTCATGAGGTTAGGAGATCAAGACCATCCTGGACAACATGGTCAAACACCATCTTTATTCAAAATAAAAAAATTAGCTGGGCATGGTGGTGCTTGCTTGTAGTCCCAGCTACTTGGGAGGCTGAAGAAGGAGAATCAATTGAACTCAGGAGGTGGAGGTTGCTGTGAGCCGAGACTGGTCCACTGCACTCCAGCCTGGTGACAGAGCAAGACTCCATCTTAAAAAAAAAAAAATCTAATTTTTTCATTTGCTTCATTCTTCTAGGTACTATTACTCATTTTCCTAAACTGTCTGGCACAGCTGAAGAACTCCTCTCAATGTGGTGAAGCTCATCAGGTAATCCATTGATCCCACATATGTTTCTCTTGGCCATATCTCCCCATCTCTCCCAAGAGTTTTCTTTTTTTTTTTGAGAAGGAGTCATGTCACTCTGTCGCCCAGGCTGGAATGCAGTGGTGCAATCTCAGCTCACTGCAACCTCCACCTCCTGGGTTTAAGTGATTCTCCTGCCTCAGCTTCCCAAGTAGCTGGGATTATAGGTGCATGTCGCCACGCCCAACTAATTTTTGTATTTTTAGTAGAGACAGGGTTTTACCATGTTGGCCAGCCTGGTCTCGAACTCCTGACCTCAGGTGATCTGCCTGCCTTGGCCTCCCAAAGTGCTGGGATTACAGGCGTGAGCCACCACGCCCGGCCTCCCCAACAGCTTTCTATCCTACTGCCCAGTCTTGCCTGGTCCTCAGGCCCAATGCACAATTTCCATACTGGAAATTCACTCAATCAACATCCTGTGAGTTCCCTTCTCTCCTGTGTTGGCTTCCTTGTTTTCCAAATCCCTTAGTTTCCTTGGGTTCTTAGGCTCATTTCCTGATTTTCATGTTGCATATCATTCAATTGCTTCCTGAGGGAAGTAGATGTAAGAGCTTGAAACTTTCCATGTCTGTAAATTAAGCCCTCACTATGGTTAAGCTGGATACAGAATTCTGGCTTAGAAATCAATTTCCCTCAGAATTACAAAGGCTTTGCTTCATTTTCATCTAGCTTATGTTATTGTTGATATATTCAATGCCATGCTGATTTCTCATTCTCTGTATGCAATCTTTTATTCTCTCTGGAAGCTTTTAGAAGCTTGTATCAGTTAATGTACTATAAAATAAAGTCATTTTATGTATTCTGTCATCTTCTTTCTTTTAAGAGATAAGATCTCACTACGTTCGTTGCCCAAGCTGGTCTTGAACTTTTGGACTCACACGATCCTCCTGCCTCAGCCTCCTAAGTAGCTGGGACTATAGGCATGCACCACTCTGCTCTGCCTACTTATTCTGTGGATAAGGAATTTAATATAGAATTAGGGTCTTTCATACTATTGGAAGAGCTGAAGGAGTAGAGGTCACTAGATCTGTCACCAAAAAGTCAGAGAAATCTGTGCTAAACATCTCAGTCTGAATCACTGAGGAGAGGTGGTTCTCAAAGGCTTAGTGAAATTCTCAGGAATCTCTGAGAACCTTCCACCAATCGTCTTCTCAAGAGTTTGCCAGGAAGCCTCTGTGACTCTGTTGCCTACCTGCACATTTAGCTGCAACTGATTCACTTCCATCTTCCAAATCTCATGCAAGTTTCTCTCACAAGCATACTCTAACCAAAAACCACATAGAAAAGGAAACCGTTCTGGAAAATGTAGCTCTTAGCCTTTAAAATGAGTGAGAATTGTGCTGAGTTAACACCAGATAATCCAGCACAGTCTACTCCTTCCTCAGCTCAGCATCCATACACCCAATTTTAAATCTTTAACTTCCAAAAAAAGATATTGGCAACATTATGCTTTTACATTATATGATTCAATTATTCTTCATTCAACCAAGCCTAAAAGAAGAAACCCAGAGTTCCACTTTATCCATCTGTGAATAAATGTTTATCTTCTGATTCACAATCTTATCTTGCTATCCTATAGCCTAAAACTGAGCCAGAGGAGTAACCAGGATTCATTCATTGATACTATTAGAGGGTATTGGAATGGGATAGAAAAAAAATAAAAATATCAGTTTGTATATATACAAGTGTCCCCATCTAAGCAAGACAGAAAATATCTCTAATGACTACAGTACTTGTTTCTGGAACTGACCACATGGCCATGCTTGGTATTTATAATTCCCTTCTCCCACCACTCATTCCCTGTCACATTGGTCCCCAGTAAGCACCTCAGCTGGTTTGTTTGTTTTCTTTAATGAGACAGAGTCTTGCTCTGTCACCCAGGCTGGGGTGCAGTGGCATGATCTCGATTCATTGCAACCTCGGTGTCCCAGGTTCAAGTGATCCTCCTGCCTCAGCCTCTAAAGTAGCTGGGATTACAAGCGCCTACCACCATGCCTGGCTAATTTTTTTGTATTTTTTAGCAGAGATGGGGTTTCACCATGTTGGCCAGGCTGATCTGGAACTCCTGAACTCAAGTGATCTGCCCACCTTGGCCTCCCAAAGTGCTAGGATTACAGGTGTGAGCCACCGTGCCCAGCCCAGTCAGTTTTTTTATTTGTTTTTTGGTCTAGCATGGTGAACTAAATCTTTGCTCTTGAAGTTTCTGTGCAAGTTGTTCCACTTGCTCTGGTTGCTATAGTTTTCTCTAACTTTTACTACAGAGCATGGGAGTACCAGGAGATCACCAGGAGGATCTCCTGGAGCCCAGGTACTCCTTCTTGCCTCCGCTGTGTGGTAGCCAACCCAATTACCCTTGATGATCAAGATCAGGGGTCCCATCTAGCACAGAAACCATTTTATTTGTCTGGCAAAGTGACCAGATGACCGGTTCAGTGGACCCACTGTTGTGTTTCCTGGTGGAAGTATTCCTGCCCTGGAAACTCAGACCTTAAACTAGCAGAGTTTAATGTCGTGGGGAGAAAGTCAAAACTTCGGTAGATCATTAGATGTACAGTGAAAGGCGCTACTCCCATTTGCATTCCTCAATTTTTAAAATTTCATAACTTTGCTACAGGGAAAACTACATTATAAATTGGTCACCGATTCAGAGTACGTTCTGCACCTCATCAGGCACTAAATCAGCTCCACAGAGTGATTTTATCAACTGGCACCATAACCGAATCTCCAAAAGCCCATTCTGCCACTCTATCAATCCAAGCGTCAGGATGACGGGGAACATGGTAAAACCAGTGTGTCCCTTATAAAGTCTTTAACAACATCATGCTTTCATGAGCACATAGCTGCACTTCATTTGCTATGAAATGAGTTCCTTGTCAGAAGCAAAGCTAAGAAGGGTGAGACTTCATACTAAGGTGTTCTGTAAGTTCAGAGATGACCATTTTGGTGGAAACGTTGTAGACAGGGAAGACAATCCATATCCAGTGAGAACAAGGCAGTGCTCTTGGCAGGATGGAAATGGTCCGTGTAACTTAAACTGTTGGTTCCCCAGATAACAGTGCCACATCAGGGGCTCAATGTTGCTCTCTGTTGTTAGCAGGCCAGGCATCCTGCAGGAGCTATACCCAAATCAGACTTTTACCAAGCCTAAGCACAGCTCCATCCGGGCCCCCTTGGGAACAGAATTCTGGGAAGCATAGTTCCCAACCTCGGAAGAATGGTGGTGTCATTGACAAGAGACAATCTGGCACAGATATTCTCCTTGCCTCTCAGTGTTCTGAAAGACCCTTCCCATGGGCTGGGCCTTTCTGCATCACTGCAATGGAAGCCCTTTCTGTACAAAAGCACATATTCTCAAGTTCGTGTAGGATTTTATTTTATTATTTCAGTTTCTTCGCCTTGTTTACTCTGTTCTCTCTGGAACTCCCAATATTAATCCATCTCTAATTTTCTTATCTCTTCCCTCCCCTTCTCTCCGTCTGTCATTCACACTGTCTTTTTTGCTCTTTCTGTGACGTTTTCTTGACTTTATCTTCTAAAGCATCTGTTTGTTTATTTGAAGATTTTTAAAGCATTTTATTTTGAAATAATAATAAATTCACAGGAAGTATTATTTCAAAATGCAAAGCTGTACTGGGATGCCTCATGCACCCTTGCCCCGAGACCCCCTCATTGCTAGCATCCTGAACGACTATAGCACAATATCACAACAGAAAAATTGAAATTGGTACAATCTGTAGAGCTCATTCAGATTTCACAAGTTACAGTGCACGTGTGTTTGTGTGTGTGTTTGGCATAGCTTTTTGCAATGTTATCACTTGTGTTGCCTTGGATAGCCACCATCACAATCAAGATACACAACTCTATGTAGCCACAGGAGTCCTGCATGTTACCACTTTATGGATATACCTATTCCCTCTTCCCCAACCCTAATCCCTGGAAACCGCTAATCTGCTCCTCATTTCTAAAATTATGTTGTTTCATAAATGTTACACAGATGAAATCATGCAGCACGCATTTTCTCAAGATTGGCTTTTTCTCACTCAGCTTAATTTCTTCTAAGCTGTGTGTGTGTGTGTGTGTGTGTGTGTGTGTGTGTGTGTGTGTGTGTTTTAAGAGAGAAAAAAAGAAAGAAAGAGAGAAAGAAAGAAAGAAAGAAAGGAATGAACGAGAGAAAGAAAGAGGAAGAGAAAGAGGGAGAGAGAACAGGAGTCTTGCTTTATTGCCCAGGCTAGAATGCAGCCTAAAAATGGGTATTGAGAACCTCTTTTATACCAATAATTGTGCTTAACAATGGAGACAGGAAGGAATAAGGGACGAAAATAACAAGCAGCCAACCAATATTTCATTTAAACCTGCAAAATGCTATGCAATTAGTGAGGGGTGATTTACTTCCAATTATGTAGTCACTTTTCGAGTAGGTGTGATGTGGTACTGAGAAGAATGTATGTTTTGTGGATTTGGGGTGGGGAGTTCTATAAATGTGTATTAAGTTTACTTGTTCCGAGTCTATGTGTTTGTTTGTTTTCAGGATCTCGCTCTGTTGCCCCAGGCTGGAGTGCAGTGGCCTGATTTCGGCTCACTACAACTTCCGCCTCCCGGGTTCAAGCGATTCTCCTGCCTCAGCCTCCAGAGTAGCTGGGACTGCAAGCGCACACTACCATGCCTGGCTAATTTTGTATTTTTAGTAAAGATAGGCTTTCATTATATTAGCCTCCATAGTAGCTGGGACAGGTACGTGCCAACATGGCCAGCTCATAATCCCTATTTTTAAGCTTCACCTCTGGTTCTTAAACGCCATCATCCTGATCTTCAATCACAACCTTCTAAGCTCTCTTCGTCCATCTACCTTTTATCTCCACTGAGACTATCTTCTCCTGTTTGGTCCTTTCATTTCTGCCCTCTCTAGTCTAGCCCTCACTGTGAGTCACTTTGATCACTCTCTGAAAGGGCATGCTCTATTACCCCATTTCCTTTGTTTTCCACTATTAGCCATCCTGCAAATTCAAATACCAAAATCATCTTCATCCACATTATTAAGTGAAGCTAGGGGGAAAAAAAGGCACTCCGCTGAAGATCTGACGTCACCCCAAATGTATGGCTCCCACCTCGGCTCAGCTTTCCACGCTGCTTGCAGAAATGCCCTCACTTATCTTCAGTTTCTCCTCTCACTCCCACAGTAGTTTTTCCACTCCCACTGCCCCGTCTCACATTTCAGTAGATGAGAATAGAAGCCAAGGGAAGGAAACTTCCTCAACCGCCAGGCAACCAGAGAAACTCCATTTACGTCTTTACCCACCCCTGCTTTCTACGACAGAGAAGGATTGGTCCTACCCGCTATCTAAGTCTTTCCAAAGCACCCTGGGCTGGGCCCTGGCTCAGGTTTCTACAAAAGTCGTTTTCAAACCATGCGTGTAAGTCCACTCGACTGTGCTAAGGAAAGCCCTCCTGCATCCTGGCTTTCCTCCAGCTGCCGTGCATTCTCCTGCCTTTCAGGCCAGGTACAGTGGCTCACACCTGTAATCTCAGCAATTTGGGAGGCTGAGGCAAGCAGATCATCTGAGGTCAAGAGTTCGAGTCCAGCATGACTAACATGGTGAAACCCTGTCTCTACTAAAAATACAAAGATTAGCCAGGCATAGTGGCAGGCACCTGTAATCCCAGCTACTAGGGAAGCTGAGACAGGAGAATCGCTTGAACCCCGGGGGCAGAGGTTGCAGTGAGCCGAGATTGCACCACTGCACTCCAGCCTGGGTGACAAAGTGACACTCCATCTCAAAAAAATAAAAAATAAAATTAACCATGCATGGTGGTGCATGTCTATAGTCCCAGCTACTTGAGAGACTGAGGCATGAGAATCCCTTGAATCTAAGGGTAGGGGTTGCAGTCAGCCGAGATGGTGCCACTGCACTCCAGCCTGGGGGACAGCACCCTGTCTGAAAAACAATGAAAAAATAAATTTAAAAAAATGAAGCAGGCTGCATTTCATGAACGCCTTCTTTAGGTTGCCTTCTCTGCAGCCAACACTGTGCAAAATGGCCCCTATCAGCACCAAGGCAGTGACAGTGCTCTCAAGAAGGCCACCACACTCCTCACTGCCATCCTGAAAAGTATTTCTTCAAGCCTTTTCTTTCTTGGCTCTTCACTAAGATTTTCCCTCTTTGGCTTCTGTGGCGACATTCTCCCCTGCTTAGGCCTTCTGTGCTAAAGTGCTGACGTTGAAGATGGAACAGCCTCCCAGAGCAGGAAAGGGGATCTTTCCTGGTAGCTGCCATGGTTTGAAAGCTGTGTCGTTAGTTACTTTTTCTCTTGCCGACCTCCCAGTAGTTAGTTGCTCCTATCCCAGGAGCCTCTATCAGTTTGCCTTTCTCCCTAGTTCAGAATCTCTTGCAGTGGTTGGACTAATGTCACTGGAGGTTTGGGACTGGTGTCAGGTGGGTTCCATTTTCCTGTTTGTTGTAACCAAAATGACCCTCTCGAGCCCTTTTCTCCCTCATGTTCCTTGTATGTGAGAAACGGCACTGCTGTCCCTACCGTTACTCACGCCAGACATGCAGACATTAGTCCCAAAGCCCTCACGTGTGTCACCAAGTCCTTCTGTCTTTTAAATCATTCACAGCAGCATCCACTATTACAATAGTGGAGTGGAATTTGGGTTAAAGGGAGATGCAGACATAAATCTTCTTGCCTTCAGCATAGAAGCAACAGCTAAAACTGAGATAGTTATCTCCTGAAGGAAAACCAGGGGCCAGTGGCCACGAAGATCCTTGAGGGAAAAAGACCTGATTTAAAGAAAATCAGGTCTTTTTCTGATTTTTCTGATTACTGTACAGGGTCAGTAAAGAAACAAAAGTAAATAAAAAACAAAGTTTTAAAGAAGGGTTAATTAACAGCATCAAATATAGTCCCTCGTAAAGGGGGAAAGGTAACTCCAGTTATCAAAAAAATCCACGGATTTATTTTGAGAGATCAGCTGCTGCAGTATGGCGGGGACTGGGTGTCAGAATACAGGAGTCAAATGGAAAATGATTATGAGGACATGGTGGAGATCCATCAAGAACTCACCCATGGGGAAGAAAAAAAAAACAAGAGAAAGAGAGAAAGAGAGAGTTAGAACCTAGCAAGGGTGGCCAGGTGAAGGTATAGCTGTTATAGTATTCACTTTGTTAAACTCTTATTATATCTAACAACTTGTCTATAGATTTATTTTGGTTTTCCATTAAAATAGTCACAAATCACCCTCTTTATCCAATATAGGAGAGTCCAAGGGTATTCAGAAGTAAAGGGAAAATGCTAATATTGTCCAGAAAGGGAGCTGAGAAAGTGCACATTCATCTATCTCCTTTCCCCAAAATGCACAGAAATGAACCAAAAGCAAAGAAGAAAACCATCTATGTTGAAACCAGGAAATGAACATAATCTCTTACTGAACACCCTGAAAAATACCTGCAAACTATAAGGGAACTTGGGCCAAGCAAAAGAATGCAAGTTGGCATTTATCCATTCTGAGTAGAATGCCGATTGCAAAACTAAGTGAGAAGGCTTAGAAGCGCCATGCAAACTTGAACAGAAGATTGAAGGCCCTCAAAGAAATGGAAAGCACCGAGCAGAGGAACATGTGTACACCAAGAGTATCAGAACAGAGCAGAAAGCAGGCTTGCGAGACTAAGTCATCTTTATCCTTTCTGACCCAGAGTTCTAATCAGGAACACTCCCTAGGATTATTGGGCCTGGTTCTGGGCATGGTGGTAAGGAACAAGGCCAGTGTTTAAGAGGATATGCTCCAGTTTTAGGGAAAAAGTATTTGGAGACAGCATATGAGACTATCTTACAGTCTGTGATTACCCATGCAGTTTCAAAGGGTAAAGAAATAATAAACTGGCTGGGCGCAGTGGCTCATGACTTGTAATCTCCGAACTTTGGGAAGCCAAGGCGGGTGGGTCATGAGGTCATGAGTTCAAGATCAGCCTGGCCAACATGCTGAAACCCCGTCACTACTAAAAATGCAAAAAATTAGCTGGGCGTGGTGGCCCCCACCTGTGATCCCAGCTACTCAGGAGGCTGGGCCAGGAGAATCGTTTGAAATTGGGAGGCGGAGGTTGCAGTGAGCTAAGATCATGCCACTGCACTCCAGGCTGGGTGACAGAGCAAAACTCCATCTGAAAGAAAAAAAAGAAATAAACTGCCAGTTAATCTCTCCAGCGCAAGTTCTAAGGGTACTAATGTACCTCCTAAGTAACCAAAGAGAAAGATAAGTCCACGTTGTTCCCAGATAGCACTTCTTGGATGGAATTTCCTTCCTCTTCCTCTTTCCCTTCTTTCTTTAAGAACTAGGTACTAAACACGTGGTATGTACCAGCATTGTGCTAGACACTAGGAATCCTCACACAAAGCAGGGCCTAGTGGGGAAAATACAAGTGAAAGTTATACGAGGGTTCTAAGTAAGCTAAGAGAGGTGCTCAGGGCACTATACCAACATCTCACAGATACCCTTATCATAGTCCAGAAGCTTTCAAATGAACAATGAGGACAAAAGAGGCAACAAGGGACCTATGAATTAAGTACATCAAAAAATGGCAGTGGCCGTGAGCATGGTAAACAAAAGCCAGTGAATGCTAAGCTTTGGAAGAATTTTCTCAGGGAAGAGAAGACATCAATTAGCAAAGCCTTCGGAGTCTTTTGGTGTGCAAGTCTTCTGTGTTAAATCTGTAATTGTCCCTTGGGGCATACTGGGGTTTAACTCTAGCTATTGGTCTGTATGCAATGGAAGTGGCTAGGGATGTACCGATGAATATTTACTTCTTCTTGCAATGCAACATCCTCATTTAAAAAAGGATATTAATTTCCTATGGCTGCCATAACAAAGTGGCTTAAACAACAGAAATGTATTGTTTTCCAATTCTGGAGCTGGGAATCAAGGTGTTGGGGTAGGGTGGGCTCTTTCTGGGGGCTGGGAGGCAAGGATCTGTTCCAGGCCTCTCTCCGCGGCTTGTTGAGAGCCATTTTCTCGCTGTGTCCCTGCACATTTATGCATGTCTCCATGTACAAGTTTCTCCTTTCTACAAGCACAGCAGTCATACTGGATTAGGGCCCATCCATAGCAGTAACCGAACAGAGAGTTAGTTGCTTGCTGCCTGTGGAGTGTAATTAACAAGAGCGCGGTCTGGCATAAAGTGGTTTCTTCTGAAGCTAGCGTGGGGAAGGGTCGTGAGCGTTCCTGCTGCCTTTATGTGTGCCGCTTTGCTTCCAGAGCAGAAAGTGGGCACTTATCCAAGGCCCAGGAAGGAGTAAGCAAGGGCGAGGGGTCCCCCTGCTGGCCCAGTGCCTTAACTACTGGGTAGCATGGCACGTGGGTGCCTTAACTACTGAGTTGGTGCCTTCCTGGGCAGAAGTTGTCAAAGTGGCCAAGTGGGCATGCTTTTGACATGTCCTCCTCGTGGGTGGGAGTTCCGAGGCAGCCCCTCCTGGAAGGAGAAGGTTCTGAGGCAGGCATGCTTTGATCTGCGAATCAACTATCAACTTTCAAGGAGGGATCCATCTTGGAGCACACCTTGCCCTGTAGGCAACTCTGAAAAATGGGAGTACTCGGTTACATAATTAACTCATTTTAACTTGGCTACCTCTTTAATACTGTCCAGAAAGGTAGCTGAAAAAGTGCACATTCATCTATCCCCTTTCCCCAGAATGCACGGACATGAACCAAAAGTAAAGAAGAATACCATCTATGTTGAAACTAGGAAATGAACATAATCTCATATGAAAATCCCAAAAAATACATAAATAAGGTTATAGTCTGTAAACCAAAAATAAAATTCTAAGATCCTTCAACCATCTGAATGGACCCCTCCTCTCTGCCAGAACATTCCAAAGTTAACCTGAAAAACTGGTTCAGGCCATGAGGGGGATGGGGGGTGGCAGACATGGTGTGTTATACCCCTCCTCCCTTTTGGAATTCAGGAAAAGCCAATCAGTATTTAACATCAACACAGACCTTATGTCTAATAAGAACATTTATAATCTATTTTGTCTGAAGCATGCTAGGTGGAGGCTTCATTTGCATAATTTAAAAGTTGGTGTCCTTGAATTGGGATCTGGTGAAATTTAAAATAAAATTTAAAAGTTGGTGTCCACAACCCCTTAATATAACTGAGACATTCTATTGATAACTCTTTCAATCAATTGCCTATCAGAAAATTTTTAAATCCAACTATGACCTGGAACCACCTCCCATTCTCCACCTTTGAGTTCTGCCACCTTTCCAGATCAAATCAATGTATATCGTACATGTATTTCATTGATGTCTTGTGCCTCCCTAAAATGTGTAAAACGAGGCTGTTCCCCAACCACCCTGGGCACATGTTCTCAGGATCTCCTGAGGGCTGTGTCATGGCCATGGGTCACTCATATTTGGCTCGGAATAAATCCCTTCAAATGTTTTACAGAGTTTGACTATTTTCATCAACAATTCTGAGGTGCCAGGGGTCAAGACTCCAACATACGAATTTGGTGAAGCAAGAGACACAATTCAACCCACAACAAGGAGTTACAACATGTTTTCAAAAGAAAGGTAAAGCACAAGAAAACACATTTGGTCTTTGTGCCAGTTGCAGGTATACAGCTCCTGAAACCCGTGGAATCTCCTGTGTGTTAAGATTATCTTCTGTATAACAATGAGCTGACCGGAGGCTGGGGGCGCCTGGATGGCCTCAGGATGAGGGTGGATTGATAAAACACCTAGGCATCTTTAGAGGTTGGAACTTCCAGCCCCACTCCCGATCTCTGGGGAAGGGAGAAAAGACTGAAGGTTGAGTTAATTACCAATGGCCAATGACTTAATCAATCAAGTCCACATAATAAATCCTTCATAAAAACCCCTAAAGAACAGGGTTTGGAGAGCTTCTGGGTTGAAAACGTGGAGGTACTGAGGGCTGGTGCACCCACAGAGGGTGTAAAAGCTCTCTGCCCCTCTCCCTATACCTTCCCTTCTGCATTTCTTCCATTTGGCAGTTCCTCAGCAGTTTGTTTTGTTTTGTTTGTTTTTTGAGGCACAGTCCTACTCTGTTGCCCAGGCTGGAGTGCCGTGATACCATCATAGGTCACTGCAGCCTCAAACTCCTGGGCTCAAGCAATCCGCCTGTTAGCAGTGGCAAATCCATATGAGTCTGCAGCAACCTCAATTCTTGCCTCCTCAGAAGAAAGAATTCGACTGAAGAGCATAAGGCAGAGATAGAGAGATGGAGGCAAGCTTTAGAGCAGGAGTGAGAGTTTGTTAAAAAGCTTTAGAGCAGGAA
Organism: Cebus imitator; assembly: GCF_001604975.1. Classification (NCBI taxonomy): domain Eukaryota; kingdom Metazoa; phylum Chordata; class Mammalia; order Primates; family Cebidae; genus Cebus; species Cebus imitator. Next base: position 2,766,127 of record NW_016107546.1, on the reverse strand, counting down.
TGAAAGAAAGTTAAATACACTTGGAAGATAGCCAAGGAGTCTTGAGGAGTTCAAGTGCCCAGGTTGACCTTTGACTTGGGGTTTTATATGCTGACATTCTGCATGTGCAGTGGCCTGCCAGCGCTTGGTGGGGGGGGGAGGGGGAATCACATGCACAGTGTGTTTACAGAAGCTGTACAAATGCTCACTTGAGGTGCTCTTCCCTTACCAGTTGAATGTTCCTAGAGGAAGGTCATATGCCAGTTAAACTCTGCCATTTTGCCTCTTAGTCCACATGCTTGAGCTCACTCATCCAGCTCCTGAGATCATACCAGGAAGCTGTTAACCACAGGAGCGCTGGCTGCAACCAATTATTGTTTTAGAGAGACAGTAAACGACCATCTGACCACCACCTGATGGTTGCCTGACGTTTCTGGTGGTGGAGGGGCCCTCTTCTGCCTTGCTCATTGACTAACTACCTGCTCCAATACTCCCACCCCAACCTCCCAAGTTACTGAGACTACAGGTGTGAGCCACTGTGCCACACCTGAGCTGTTATCTTTCATAATAAAATGGTAATAATCAGTGCTGTAGTGCTTTCCTGAGTTCTGTGAGACATTCTAGCAAATTATGGAAACTGAGGGGAAGGGGCCATGAGAACCCCCAAATTTTTAGTCACCTGGGCAGAAATGTGGATCACCTGAGCGCCCCAATAGCAGCTGGCATCTGAAGTAGGGAAGTATTTTGGGACTGAGCCTTTAACTTCTAGGGCTGGCTGGATGCTAACTGCAGGCAGATAGTATCAGAATTTAATTGAATTGTTGGGCATCCAGTTGATGTCTAGAGAACTGGAGAAGTGACTGGTGTTAGAATGAACATCACACATTTGGTGTCAGGAGGAAAACACCTCGGGAGGATTAGGAGGAAGGAAAGGCTTCTTTGACAAGCAGGGGAAGCTCAAGGCATTGAGTTAAGAGTACTCTATGGATAAGATGATTGTTGTAGGTTTAAATTAAAAGAAAAATAGTACTCTATGGAGTCATGGAGGTCTCCGAATCCTCTCGAGTGTCCCCATCCTAATTCACAAGTCTCGGTTTTTCCTGATTCTAAGTTAGGACTTGCACTTACATGACCTGGTGACTAACTGATAGAGCAACTCAACAACCCTACAGATCAATTTTTGAGTTTGATTTCCAGTGACTTCAGCCTTAGGGTTTTCTGGTATTCTTGGTTTTGTTTTTAGAAATCAAAAGATAAGCAATATAGACTTGAAGGACTTTAATAGCACGTAAAAAAATAAATTGAATCAGAAGGAAGAGAAAGGATTGAAAAAGACTAGGATAATCTTTATCAGACGATTATTAACCATTTTAGGGGCCAGGCACAGTGACTCATGCCTGTAATCCCAGCACTTTGGGAAGCTAAGGTAGCCGGATAACCTGAGGTCAGGAGTTCGAGACCAGCCTGACCAACATGGCGAAACCCCATCTCAAGTAAAAATACAAAAATTAGCCTGGTGTAATGGTGGGCGCCTGTAATCCAACTACGTGGAGGCTGAAGCAGGAGAATCACTTGAACCCAGGAGACAGAGGTTGTAGTGATCTGTGACTGCACCATTGCACTCCAGCCTGGGCAACAAGAGTGAAACTCCATCTCAAAAAAAAAAAAAAAAGAGAGAGAGAGAGAGAATTATTAACCATTTTAACAGAAAATCAGAATCTGTAGACATGATATTAGAAATAGTAAGAGGGTTTAACAAGGTGGACAGGTATAAGGTATCTATAGAAAAGTCAGTGCACGCCGGGCGCGGTGGCTCACGCCTGTAATCCCAGCACTTTGGGAGGCCGAGGCGGGTGGATCACGAGGTCAAGAGATCGAGACCAGGGCCGGGCACGGTGGCTCAAGCCTGTAATCCCAGCACTTTGGGAGGCCGAGGTGGATGGATCACGAGGTCAAGAGATCGAGACCATCCTGGTCAACATGGTGAAACCCCGTCTCTACTAAAAATACAAAAAATTAGCTGGGCATGGTGG
>NW_016107546.1:2758864-2763981 GCF_001604975.1 Cebus imitator | reverse complement strand
AAAAGTCAGTGCACTTCTCTATACCAGAAGAGAGTCCAGATATAGACTCAAATATATGGAGCATAGGAGTATATAATAAAGGTATCAACTCAAATTATGGGGAAAAGATTATTCAGTAAAGGTATTGGGACCTTTGAGGAAAAAATATATGCATCTGAATCAAACATAAATTGTTTTCAGACATGCCAAAGACTTAAAAAGAAATGAAATATAAAAGTATTACAAGAAAATAAATGAATATTTCTATCATGTGGAACTGGGGAAAGGCTATAACCGTGGCAGAAAACCTAGACACCATATAGAATTTGACTACTTAACAATTTAAAACTTCGTTATAATATACCAAACAAAATCAAAGCAAAAACCCTCCACAAAGCTAAGAGATAAAAGACAATCCTGAACAGGGGGCATTACCATAGTTTGTGGTGTGCCTTTTGTGGTGATGGAGGTCTGTTTGAATGCCACTTCTAAAATTGTGGAGCAGGCATGGTGGCTCATTCCTGTAATAGCAGCACTTTGGGAGGCTGAGGCGGGCAGATCACTTGAGCTCAGGAATTCAAGACCAGCCTGAGCAACACAGTGAAACCCTGCCTCTACAAAAAATACAAAAAATTAGCTGGGCGTGGTGGGAAGAGGAACAAGAATCGCTTGAACCCAGGAGGCGGAGGCTGCACTGAGCCAGGATCACGTCCCTGCACTCCAGCCTGGGTGATAGAGAGATACCTGTCTCAAAATAAAAATAAAAGGAAAAAATAAAACTAACTGTGATTTTGGGCAAATTCCTTAACCTCTCCGAACCCGTTTTCTTTGTGTGAAAATGAAAATAACACTCACATTCCCCAAAATTAATGTGAGGATGAAATGGAATAATGTATGTAAAGTATTTAGCACAGAGCCTAGCATGTAGTAAGCATTCAATAAATGCAGGGGAAAAGATCTGCAATATTTGACAAAAACATTTATTATAAATTAAAATGCATTTTTAAAAAGGGTAAAACATGTGACCAATCGGCTTGAATAAGTAGAAATAATAGCGATTAATAATCACATTAAAAAGTGCATAAGTGGCTGGGCATGGCGGCTGACGCCTGTAATCCCAGCACTTTGGGAGGCCAAGTGGGCGGATCACCTGAGGCCAGGAGTTTGAAACCAGCTGGTCCAACATGGTGAAACCCTGTCTCTACTGAAAATACAAAATGTAGGCATGGTGGCATGAGCCTGTAATCCTAGCTACTCAAGAGGCTGAGGCATGAGAATTGCCTGAACCCAGGAGGCGGAGGCTGCAGTGAGCTGAGACTGCAGCACTACACTCCAGCCTGGGCAACAGAGCAAGACTCTGTCACAAAAACAAACCAAAAAAAAAGTGCATAACTTCTCAAATAAAAATGTAAAATAAAAGAACAAGATATATGACTGTATTTCTTAGACTGGCAATAATTTAAAGTTAAAAAAAACTGATAATGGCTGAACTAGTAAGAATGTGGTGAATCACTCTCATATTTTATCAAGAGTATACATTGGTATACTTTTTAAGGTAATTTGCTGGTAATTATTAAAATGTAAATGTTCACATTTGTTTGTCCTCACAGTTTAATTTCTAAGAATTTTTCCTAATGAAATACTTATTTAAGGAAGCAAAATACATAGTATTTGCAAAGGATGGCTACAGAAAAACACGAAACTATAAAAAATAAAGTATGTCTACAAATACTATTATGGAGATTCAAAATATATGCAAAAAAAGTTATATGTATGTATAGTATGATCCCTTTACTGTAAAAAACAATAGTAACTATGACATATATGTTAATGTGTTCATAGAAAAATAATCTATGTCTGGAGGTTAAGATTATGTTTTTTTCACTTTTAGTATATTTTTATGTTTAAGCTAGAAGCTTCTATAAATGACTAGTAATTAAATATGTGTAAAATTTACAACTGAAATATGTCAGAGGGATAACATAGTATGAGAGTGGTTTCTCAGGAGGAAGAGAAATGGCATCTGACGCTCCAGCAGAATGGAGACAGACACCAGGCTGTCAAAATCACCACTTGACAAGCCATCTGCACAGCAATAGTTAATATGCAAATGAAACTCTTCTATACTGTATTCATTGAGAAATGTGGAATAAATTAACCATTACTTTAACTTAAGAAAAAAGCTGCACTACTTTTTCATAATTTAGGCTTTCCATTAACCCTGAGAATGAGGTCCTTCTCTCACCCTCTTATCATGCTTGCAGTTGACTCATGAGTGTAAATGCAAGCATGTCTGTGCAAATGCTCTGCAATGCTCAGAGAAGAAAAGTGCTAGATCATGGGCATCTCTATCCTAGGATTGTGTGGAATGCAATGAGCATGCAAGCTGTTCCAAGGAAAAGTGAATTTTACTGCTCCACGTCAGTAAAAGTTCGTACGTTTATTTTAGTATTCCAACATGAAGCTTTATATTTAAAAAACTGAAAACTATTTTTCAGTACAGCAGTCTTTCTGAATATAGTATTAATTATTCACGTGTGTGTAAATGCTGCTCAAAGCTTCAATTTAGTTTTGTTCCCAAAAGTCACTCCCGTCATACACTGTACCTCTAAATTCATCCTACATTGAGTTTAGACCATTAACATAACATAATCCCTGCTTAATTTGCCAATCCAAGTCTTTTATTCCTAATCTTAAAAGTGCTTCATTTTTAAAAAGCACTGAAGGAAGTAAATGCAAGGAAATGGAACCTACCCAACAGTTTCATGTGTAGGCAGATACAAAAGACATCTGTGTTGTAGTAATCCAGGAATCAGATTACTCCACTTGCCCTTATGTTTTCAAGGATGGTAGAAGGAATGGACGTAACCATGGAAATGCTCCTTCCGAAAACACAAATAAAAAAAAAAAAAAAAAACCCAAGAACTCTAGCTTCCAACAGAGAACTCAACATCACCATGGCAGAGAGCAGCTAAAAAGAGACCCTTTCCAAAACAGAAAGAAAGTGCTACAAAAACACAGCCTTTTGAAATTTTATCCTAGGCAAGATGCCCTTTGTTCTGTAAAATAAAACACTTGTCAGCAGCGACAGAATGAAATGTGTGTCTAAAATTTTCTTTAGAAGACTATTATTCTGTAGCTCAATTCAGTCACTTTAGATAAATGTGGTGTGGCATTTAAATCCTAAATTAACGCTTTTCCTCTACTAGTTGACTTGGAGGTAATTCTGTGGGGGCTCTTGGTCTAAACTTAGCTGGAAACAACTAAAATTTGGATAAATTAATATAAAAACAACAATCTCTTTTGCCAAAGAAGCTGGAATATGGACTGACAATATTGAAATAAATTAAACAAATGTTTGTCATATCCTATCATGCTCCAAGCACTTTCAAGTGCTGGGTAAACAGCTGCCAACAAAAATAGATGAGAACTCTGTAATTTTATAGAACTTGTGAAAATAAGTAATTCAAAATCAAAGCTATTGGGACTTTTTTTGAGCCTAAAGGAGTGTGATTATACAACCTGAGTCGCTAACAGGCAGCTACAACCTGGACAGCTGTAACCTTTATTTCCCTAATTACAGGTTAGCCTTGAATAAACTCTTCAATGGGATTCTGAGCCTTCTGATTATTTTGGATTGACAAACTTATATCCAATTTGGTGACCAATTATTGCACAAAGTATAAGGGACAATTGTATACAGTCTTAAGTAGTGAGAGGGAAATCAAACAAGACAATAAGATGAGGGTAATTTATGAATTAGGGGTGGGAGGTTACTGGAGATTGAAAGTTCTCAAAGATGTGCTCTTTGAGCTAAGGCTTGAATGCTAGGAAGAGTGAAGGTTGCATAGATGTGGAGGAAGAGGGTTCTAGGTAGAGGTATAGCAAATGCAATGGTTTAGAAACAGGAATAAGCGCTGATACTTTTTTTTTTTTTTTTTTTAACACGGGATCTCACTCTGTAGCCTTAGCTGGAGTGCAAAGATGCACAATCATGGTTCACTGCAGCCTCGAATTCTAGGGATTTAGCAATTTTCCCACCTCAGCCTCCTGAGTAGCCGGGACCACAGACACATGTCACCATGCCCAGCTTATGTTTTATTTTTTTGTAGAGATGAGGTTTTGGTGTGTTGCCTAGGCTGATCTGGAACTCCTGGGCTCAATCCATCCTCCCACTTCAGCCTCCCAAACTGTTGGGATTACAGGCATGAGCCAGTACACCTGGCTTTGAGAATATCTTTTTCCTCTTGCTCTGTCATCCAGGCTGGAGTGCAGTGGAGTGATCTTGGCTCACTGCACCCTCTGCCCCCTGGGTTCAAGCAATTCTCCTGCCTCAGCCTCCTGAGTAGTTGGGATTACAGGCACGTGCCACTATGCCCGGCTTATTTTTGTATTTTTAGAAGAGACAGGGTTTCACTATGTTGGCCAGGATGGTCTTTATCTCTTGACCTCATCATCTGCCCACCTCAGTCTCCCAAAGTGCTGGGATTACAGGCATGAGCCACTACGCCCGGCTTTTGATAATTTCAATAAAAGAAAAAGAGGTGTGCCTGAAACTTCAAGAGTAAAAGATAAATTAAGGAGAACCAATCATGGAGAGCTTTATAGGCCATAGGAAGGAGTTGGATTTTTTTAATATAAATAATGAGAAAACATTAATGGGTTTCTGCTCTTACAAATTAAAGCTGGATATGCCTCATCCACTGGTTGAAATGGGGGTATTCTTGTAGGGGACATGGGTCTCTCTTGGTCTAAACCTAACTAGACACAACTAAAGTTCGGACAAATTCGTAAAAGGACAACCATCTCTTTTGCCAAAGAAGCCAGAATATGAACTGACAACATTGAAATACTGTTTTGGGAGGAAAGGAAAAGAAGCAGAGAATGTAGTGGAAATGAAAATAAGGAGGCTTTAGAACAGGCAAGCGCTCACCCTCCTTCAACGTAAATTAATTAGTCTAGGAAAATAACAACGTTGTAGGACAGGCACGGGCTCACCTCAGTGCTTAATAGCTATTTTAAACTGTGGTGGCAACCGATCTCACTAGCTGAGAATTAAAGAAAAATTCTACTCCTAGGGCCAAAGAGACACAACTTGGAAAGTTAGAAGAAGTTCACGGTCATTTCATAAATGCTCA
>NW_016107546.1:2749967-2757509 GCF_001604975.1 Cebus imitator | reverse complement strand
CCGACCATTTTAAAGAAATCTGTCAGAAGACTTAAAAATATACATATATACATTTAACAGAAAAATACTTTCTAATAAGCATATGAAATATTACCAACAATGTGATATGATACAGTTAAGAATGTTATCAAAAATGTTTACCATTGATATGGGCAGGATGAATCAGAAAGCAGACTAGCCATAGTACTAGAGCAGGATCCTGGAGGCCCCAGCTGGGCCAGGCGTTAACCCTTTAGTTGCTGGGAAGTATGACGGTGGGGAGGTCCAATGGGAAGGCATTCAGAGGTCTTAGGCAGCACCACTTACTAGCCAGTATGGAAGACTTTCCATATTTTAGCAACCAGCATGGCTATTCCAGCAGTGTGGAAGATACTCGCAGAGCATCTGTCCTGAGCATGTGCACATAATACTCGGCAGGCACTATGTTGAGTCATCCATGATACATTACTATGTGAATGAGGTAGATTACATAAGGGTGTATATGCTGATCCTTTAAGTTCGTTGGCATGTGTGCAGGAACAGGTAGGACTGAGAAGATTCATAGCCTTCAGTGGGATTGTGGGAGATTTTTTTTTTTTTAATTATATTTTCTAAACTTCTCACAATATAAATAAACACAAGTTAAAATGTTATGCTTATAATATAGTATTATACTATTTTGGAAATTATAATGATTGGTACAAAAATATGAAAAGGGGAGTATTTACCAGTAAAGAAGCTCTGATCCAAAGAAAGCAGCAATCTTTAATTGTTCTCCCTATTTTTTTTAATTTCAAATAATAGTACTCTCATAGAATATAGCACTGTACTCTTATGTCAACTCATTAAGATACTAGGATCTAAACAAATCTGAAAGCTGTATTTCACTTCTGTAGAATCATGGAATTTTATACCAAGAATGACTCTTAGAAGATCACATCTTCTGTGCTGTGGTGAGGCAGGCTTCTGTTCAGACATACTTGGAAGGATATTAATCCTGCCCTCTGCTGGGTTTATTACAATACAAAGATCTGCGTTTAACTGACAACACACAATATTTCTACTCTAGATTCCTGACAGAAATGATAAATCAAATTCTTTGCTAGTCTATCCTTATCAAAAGTTTAGTCTCAAAACACATATTCATGGAGGATTGCTCAGAAGACATAGAATCTATCCATTCACTGAATCGATGTATAATCTATCATTGGATGATGCCATACAACTGAAGAGTCACACATCAGAAATCATAAGGTAATGGCTTCAGCTGGCGTGGTAGGGCGTATCTGTAATCTCAACAGTTTGGGAGGCCGAGGCAGGAGGATCAATGGCTTAAGGCCAGGAGTTTGAGACCAGCCTGGGCAACATGGTGAGATTCTGTCTCTACAAAAAATAAAAATAGGCTGGGCGAGGTGCCTCATGCCTGTAATCCCAGCACTTTGGGAGGCCAAGGTGCGCAGATCACAAGGTCAGGAGATTGAGACCATTCTGGCCAACATGGTGAAACCCCGTCTCTAATAAAATACAAAAAAATTAACCGGGCCTAGTGGTGTGTGCCTATAGTCCCAGCTGCTCAGGAGACTGAAGCAGGGCAGTCGCTTGAACCTGGGCAGTGGAGGATGCCATGAGCCGAGATCGTGCCACTGCACTGTAGCCTGGGTGACAGAGCAAGTCTCTGTCTCAAAAATAAAAATTAAAATTAAAATTTAAAAATTAGCCAGGCACGGTGGTCCATGTCTGTAGTCCCAGCTACTCAGGAGGCTGAGGCAGGAGGATCCCTTGAGCCCAAGAGTTTCAGGATACCGTGAGCCACTGCACTCCAGCCTGGCTGACAGAGCAAGACGCTATCTCAAAATATTACTACTAATGATAATGGTTTCTCATATATTTGTCGTGTAAAAAAAAAGCTTCATACTATTTTTGGGGGGCCGTTTTGAAAGAAAGTGTTTACAACATCATATGGCATCAATTTTATAAATATATGAAGATATTTTTCCAGGCTCAATTTCTGAGAAAGGGGCACTTCCCCCGAGTAATTGCTTTGCTTTTATCATAGGTATCCTAAGTCTTACAACTAACCATGCTTCCTTTTTTTTGTTCGTTTTACTGCTGAGAAGCTCTAAAACAATTTGAAGCCTACCTTATGACACGTATTTTGTGTATTAACCTTAGTAGGTGGCTTTTTTTTTCTTTTTTTTTTTTTTTTGGAGACAGAGTTTTGCTCTTGTTGCCCGGGCTTGGAGTGCAATGGTGCGATCTGGGCTCACTGCAAACTCTGCCTCCCAGGTTCAAACGATTGTCCTGCCTCATCCTCCAGAGTAGCTGGGACTACAGGCATGCGCCACCACGCCCAGCTAATTTTGTATTTTTAGTAGAGAAGGGGTTTCTCCATGTTGGTCTGGAGCTCCACACCTCAGGTGATCCGTCCACCTCAGTCTCCCAAAGTGCTGAGATTACAGGTGTGAGACACTGCGCCCAGGCAGTAGGTGACTTTTAATAGCACATTGGTTCAGAGCATGAAATCCAGAGCTCCGTAATTTACTAGACTTGTGACCTTTGGGGAGTCACTTAACTCTCTGTGACTGAGATTTCTCAACTGTTAAATGGGATAATGATACCTACATAATAGGATTGTTTTGAGAACTATGCAAATAAATGTAAAGCACTTTAAATAGTGCCTAGCACATAGTAAACACTATTACTAATCCACTTTTTTTTTTTCCGGTGAAGAAATTGATACTGACCACATAGACCTTCTCTGTCCAATAAAAGTAAGATAGGCTTCTAATATCTAACACTCATTTATGTTTTTGAAAAGCCAGGAGAAATCAGTAACTTTATTTGTAGCCACTGCATTTGGATATAAGTTTCAAAATTTTTTCAGAGCTTTCTATTAGCTAAAGGGTTTGGGAAGTGGCATGACAGGGAGAAACATAAAAATTCATTGTTCACACAAATAAAAAAGAAGTTGCTCAGGGAAAGTGCAGAAAATGGAGAATTAATTTTGTTTCCTTCCTTTTCTTTCCTCCTCCTTCACTCCATCTCTCCTGCTTTCCCTACACACCCATGTGTCTTTCTTTCTTCCTTTCTTTCCTTCCTAGTATACATGGCAGACACAGATGACAGCAACAAATCTATTGTATGAGCTGCAAAGAACACAAAAATGACCAGAGGAAAATAACCTGCTTTCAATATTATCATTTTATTACTTCCAATTTATGATAGAGCTGCTTGAATCAACTAATTTTACTAACTTACAAACATAACGTAAACTGATGTTTTATCATAACCATCACAACTGAAGAAACTGCATTTTTAAGAGCTAATGACTTATCCATCAATTTTTCTCTTTTGAAAAGCTTCAAGTGACAAAGAAAGATTTACTAAATCCAGTTTCTTCTTTTATTTTGAAGTATGGATTCCAGCATTGAAAGTAATCTAGTGGCCGGGTGTGGTGGCTCACGCCTGAAATCACAGCACTTGGGGAGGCCAAGGCACCCGGGTAGATCATGAGGTCAGGAGTTTGAGACCAGCCTAGGTGAAACCCAATCTCTACTAAAAATACAAAAATTAGCCGGGCACATTGGTGGGTGCCTGTAATCCCAGCTACTCAGGAGGCTGAGATAGGAGAATTGCTCGAACCCTGGAGGTGGAGGTTACAGTAAGCTGAGATCATGCCACTGCACTCCATCCTAGGCAACAGAGCAACACTCTGCCTCAAATCTAAAAAAAAAAAAAAAGTATTTGTCAAATATTATTGAACAAAAGTTACAAGAGTTATTAATCAGCAAATTCCTTTAAAATTTGCATTTGACTTTATAGTTAACACAGTTTACAGTTGTGATGGTTTAAACAACAAATTTCTCTAGTGATTTTAGATAAGAGGCTTGAGAACACACATTAAGAACAAAAAGAGGCTGGGGGTGGTGGCTCACGCCTGTAATCCCAGCACTTTGGGAGGCCAAGGCGGGTGGATCACGAGGTCAAGAGATCGAGACCATCCTGGTCAACATGGTGAAACCCCATCTCTACTAAAAATACAAAACATTAGCTGGGCATGGTGGTGCGTGCCTGTCATCTCAGCTACTCAGGAGGTTGAGGCAGGAGAATTGCCTGAACCCAGGAGACGGAGGTTGCGGTGAGCCGAGATCGCGCCATTGCACTCCAGCCTGGGAAACAAGAGTGAAATTCCGTCTCAAAAAAAAAAGAACAAAAGGAATGAGAGGGGTTTCCAAGTGATGCAAAGAATGGACTGTGGTAGACAAACAGAAAAGTCCAGATCCCACTTCAAGAAAAAATTTCTGCCCATCTGCAGCGATGGAGTTAGCTGCCAGCAAATTCAGTGTCTGCTTCAGCTGCAGAAAGCTATGTTGCTCAGGGCAGTCCACATCAGGCAACTGAGCAAGGAGTGGGTTTAAAAGCATGGCCATGGCCAGATGTGGTGGCTCATGCCTGTAATCCCAGCACTCCTGAAGGCTGAGACGGGCAGATCACTAGGTCAGGAGTTCAAGACCAGCCTGACCAATATGGTAAAACCCCATCTCTACTAAAAACAAAACAAATCAGCCGGGCATGGTGGCACCTGCCTGTAATCCCAGCTACTCAGGAGGTTGAGACAGGAGAATCACTTGAACCCAGGAGGAGGTTGCAGTGAGCCGAGATTGCACCACTACACTCCAGCCTGGGTAACAGAGCAAGACTCCATCTCAAAAACAAACAACAACAACAACAAAAAACATGGCCACTTCAGCAAGATATGGGACAACTCTGACAAGCAATATGAACTCCAGAGAGGCATTTGTGGGCCCGCATCACAGCTCCACTTCTTGCTCTCCCCAGTCCTTAACCTCTCCTTTTAAACGTGCTGATCCCTAAAAACAATCATATTCCAAACTCAGTGTCTGTTTATGGAAAACCTAACCTGTGACAGTGGTCCATCTTATATTATCAAGTAGGAAATAGAAGCTCTAAAATAGCATGTGTCATATAATGTGGTCCCAGTTTTTAAAAAGTGAACATTAGCCAGGCGCAGTGGCTGATACCTGTAATCCCAGCACTTTGGGAGGCAGAGCGGGCGGATCATGAGGTCAGGAGATCGAGACCATCCTGGCCAATACAGTGAAACCACATCTCTATTAAACACACACAGACAAATAAATGTGAATTAATTTAACTAAAAAGCTTATGCCCAGCAAAAGAAACAAAAAAAAAAAAAAAAAAAAAGAACATTGACATACACATACACATAGGAAAAATTTTTAGATAATTTTACCCTAAAATTTTTTTTTTTTTGAGAGGAGTCTCACTCTGTCACCAGGCTGTTGGAGTGCAATGGTGCAATCTCGGCTCACTGCAACCTCCACCTCCCGGGTTCAATTGATTCTCCTGTCTCAGCCTCCTGAGTAGCTGGGAGTACAGGTGCGCAGCACCATGCTCCACTAATTTTTGTATTATTAGCAGAGACGGGGGTTCACCATGTTGGTCAGGATGGTCTCCATCTCTTGACTTCATGATCCACCTGCCTCAGACTCCCAAAGTGCTGGAATGACAGGCGTGAGCCACCGCGCCCAGCCACTTTTACACTAAATTTTAACTGCAGTTAACACTGTAAGAGTTGGATCATGGGGAGCTTTCTCTTACTTTATATCTTAGGAAAAGATACAGGCATAGTTAGGCGTAGACAACCTGAGTTTCAATTTCCAAGTATATGTATTAACTCCATGAACTTGTATTCACTTGGGATAGGTTATATTATGCTCTGGTAACACACTTTCCCTAAAACAACAAAGGCTTATTTCTCACTGGTGCTTTGGTTTATGTTCCACATTTCTTCATTCAGATATCCTGGTTGATAGAGAATGTCCATCTGCCAGTCTCATGGTAGAAGGAACAGGTAACACAGTGAGCATGTGCTGTCTCATAAAACTTATGCCACACAGGACTTCCACTCATATATTGGTTTCTTAAATCAAGTTACATGTTGTTGCCTGAATTCAAGTAAACAGGAATGAATAATTCTTCTGCAGGGAGCGGCACAGAATACAGTTGAAAAGTAACACAATTAACCACAGAATTTAAACAAGTTGCTTATTATACCTCTTTCTTAATCTGTTAAGTGCAGATAATAGTACTATCTCAGTTGGTGAAAAGAAATGAGAATACAGTCACCCTTTGGTATTGTGAGAGGCTGGTTCCAGGACCTTCCAAGAAAGATACCAAAATCTGCAGATACCAAAATCCTTGGATGCTCAAGTGTCTGATATAAAATGGCATAATATTTGCATATAACCTATGCACATCCTTCCATATATTTTAAATAATCTTTGTATTACTTATAATACCGAATACACTATAAATGCTATGTGAATAGTTATACTGTATTGTTTAGGGAATGACAAGAAAAAAAATGTACATATTCAGTACAAATACCATTTCCGCCCCCCCTCAGATATTTTAAAGCCACAGTTGGTTGAATCCACAAATGTGGAACCCAGGGAATCAGAAGGCTGTCTATACTTATAAGCATTTATCCCACTGGCTGATATGTAATAAAGCACCAAGTGTTTACTATTATTTATATCTTTACTTTAAAATTTTTGTATGTGTTACTTTTATAATTTATTCATTCTGCAAGTATTTACCAAGCATCTTTGTATCAAGCACTTTTCAAGGCTGTGCAATCAAAAGAGATTAAATCTCTGCCATCCATGAAGGGTAGGCTAGATAGAGGCAGGCAGACAAGCTGAACAAAATGAGCTTTCCAGGAAGCTGCAAAATTGGAATTAGAGGTACTTGACAACACTGAGCACAGAAATCTCCTTTCTTTTGCATGATTCCATTTATATGAAAGGTCCAGAACAGGCAAATTTATAGTGACAGAAAGTAGATTAGTGGCTGCCTAGGGCTGGGTAGGGGGATGGAAACAGAGCGGGAGCAGATGGGAGTGAATGACTGCTCATGAGTCCAGAGTTGCTTTTGAAATAATAAAAATATGCTAAAATTGATTATGGTAACTGTTGCCAACTCTGTGAATATACTAAAATCCACTGGATTAAAAGTAAAGGTAGTAATGAAAATTCTAGGTTTTACTTTTTACAGTCATAGTCTTTTTATGAAATTAAGCATATTTTCTATGACTTAGTATCATTAGTTTTTTTAACTATCAAACTTGACCTTGAAAGAAAATTTGATATCTACTTAAAAGCTAAAAGTTATGAAAAAAATAAACATTACTAAGTTAGATTTATCCAGGGAATACAAGAATAGTCTTAGCATCAGAAAAATCTATAAATTTGACCCATTATAATAACAGAATGAAAGAGAAAAATCATATTCCAATAAATGCAGAGAAAGCATCTAATAAAATTCAACATTAAATTCATAATAAAAGGTCTTAGAATAGCCGGGCGCGGTGGCCGGGCGCGGTGGCTCACGCCTGTAATCCCAGCACTTTGGGAGGCCGAGGCGGGTGGATCACAAGGTCAGGAGTTCGAGACCAGCCTGGCCAAGATGTTGAAACCCCGTCTGTACTAAAAATACAAAAATTAGCTGGGTGCGGTGGCA
>NW_016107546.1:2744784-2749480 GCF_001604975.1 Cebus imitator | reverse complement strand
AATTTCTGGACACTAGAGGAAGTTGCCCTATCAGATATCAAGACTTACTATGAAGCTACTGTAATTAAGGCATCATGAAACAAATTGGACAAATTAACTGAATTAAATAGGAAACTATAGCAGACTCATACAACTATGGGACTTAGGCTATATCAGAAGAAACACATGATATTGATGGAAAAATTGGAACTATTCAATAAGTGGAGGTGGAAAAAATGATTATACATGTAGGAAAAGGCGATAAAGTTCTGTATCATACAAGGTATAAGATCCAAGTACAAATGTATTAAAAACTATAATGTCAAAAACAAAACTTAAACTCTCAAAAGACAGAAAAAAAAAAAAACCTTAAATTCTCTTAGTAGAAAGCATATATGAAAATATTTTAGACTAGTGGAAGAATTTTAAAAATTTAAACAATACAAGAAAAGCACTAACTGTAAATACAAATGATATACACTGAAACCGGCCTGGCCAACATGGTGAAACTCTGTCTCTACTAAAAATACAAAAAAAAATTAGCTGGGCATGGTGGTGCATGCCTGTAATCCCAGCTACTTAGGAGGCTAAGGCAGAAGAATTGCTTGAACCCAGGAAGTGGAGGTTGCAGTGAGCTGAGAATGCGCCATTGCACTCCAGCCTGGGCAACAAGAGCAAAACTCTGTCTCAAAAAAAAAAATAATAAATAATACTAAATTGAAGGTCCTAATGGCACATGAAATAATAAACCGAATTCAAAATGATACAGAAGAATAAACAAAACTAACTTTATTTGCAGATGATATGATCGTTTTTGTAGAAAACCAAAAAAAGTATAATTTATTAGAAATAATTTAAGTTGAATATAAGATTATTGTCAAATGCATTTCTTTATACCAATGACAAATACCTGAAGATGTAGTTTAAAAAAAGACAGCATTTTCAATAATCTTAGAGAATATCAAGTATCTAGGAGTAAATATAATAACAAATATGCAAGATCTCTAAGTAAAAACTACGAAAAGACATTAGGAGATATTAAATAAAGACCTGAATAATTAGAGAAATATACCATATATGTGCATAAGAAGATTCAATATTGTAATTAGTTGACCTATAAATTTAACATAATTATAATCAAAATTCCAACAGATCTTTTTCATGCATCATGTAAAGCTAATTCTTTAAAAAAGCATGAACAGAAATTTCTGGACACTAGAGGAAGTTGCCCTATCAGATATCAAGACTTACTATGAAGCTACTGTAATTAAGGCATCATGAAACAAATTGGACAAATTAACTGAATTAAATAGGAAACTATAGCAGACTCATACAACTATGGGACTTAGGCTATATCAGAAGAAACACATGATATTGATGGAAAAATTGGAACTATTCAATAAGTGGAGGTGGAAAAAATGATTATACATGTAGGAAAAGGCGATAAAGTTCTGTATCATACAAGGTATAAGATCCAAGTACAAATGTATTAAAAACTATAATGTCAAAAACAAAACTTAAACTCTCAAAAGACAGAAAAAAAAAAAACCTTAAATTCTCTTAGTAGAAAGCATATATGAAAATATTTTAGACTAGTGGAAGAATTTTAAAAATTTAAACAATACAAGAAAAGCACTAACTGTAAATACAAATGATATACACTGAAACCGGCCTGGCCAACATGGTGAAACTCTGTCTCTACTAAAAATACAAAAAAAAATTAGCTGGGCATGGTGGTGCATGCCTGTAATCCCAGCTACTTAGGAGGCTAAGGCAGAAGAATTGCTTGAACCCAGGAAGTGGAGGTTGCAGTGAGCCTAGATTGCGCCACTGCACTCCAGCCCAGGGACAGAGCAAGACTTCTTTCAAAAAAAAAAAAAAAAACCATAGAAAATTGGGCAAAGACAATGAACAGAGCATTTCAAGATGAGAAAACACACATATGGCCAATAAACATATGGTGAGATGCTTAGCTTTATTAATGAGAAAAGGAACAAGACTACAATAAGATAACTTCTACCCTTATTCAATCCGAGAATATCAAGTCTGAGAATATGAAGTGTTAGAGAAGATGTTGCTCACAGAATCTCTTCCCATTCCATAAAATTTAACATTTGTACAATTGCTTTGGAAAATATTTAGTATTACCTACAGACCGGACAGAGTTGAACATTCATAGTAATTCTACTCCTTGGTTCAATATCAAAAGAAATTATTGCTAAGTACAACAGAAAGTAGAAAAAACCTTTAAACAAGTTAAATGTTTATCAATAAAAGAATGGTAAATAAACTCTGGTATAGTCACACAATAAAATGACATCATAAGATTCCACATAATCTTAGACAATTCCATACAGCATAATTCTTTTTTTTTAACAGAATTAAAAACATGTGTTTTAAATAATATTTTTAGGAAACACAGATAAAATAAAATCACATATATCAAAAGAATAACAGCAAAAATTAAAGAAATGATGGATGCCCCAAATGTGGGCAGGCAAGGAATGAGAGGGAACTACACCACATGTATGTGGGTTAATAGCAAGAGCCTCTCTGTTGAATTGGATGATTCATGAATGCTTAGTCACTATTAAAAAAGTAAAAAAATAACTGAAGGCTTTGCACTGGGCCTTTGGTGAGAATGTGTCAAGATGCAAAGATTATGACTAATCTATTTCTGTGTACTATTTGTAATCCATTTCAAAAAGGTGCAAATAAAACAAACAAAAAATCCCCAATAATCTCAGACTAAAATTTTAGATTTATTTTTTAAAATATAGGCATATCACAAAGGAGAAATAAAAAAAAAATCAGGCTAAATGTATTCTTTGAGAGTGGGGGGAGGTGGGATACTGATTAATTCTCAGTATTGACAGGTATATTTCAAATATGGCTAGTAAAAATTTAAACATAAGAGATAAAAAAAACAGAATCATAATCAATAACGCTTTACAGGTGAAGGGAAAAAAAAGAAATAAGAATGTTTAACAAATGAAAAACATCTAACATTAGAAATAAGAAGAAACATGGCCGGGCATGGTGGCTCACACCTGTAATCCCAGCACTTTGAGAGGCAGAGGCGGGCGGATCACGAGGTCAAGAGATGGAGACCATCCTGGCCAACATGGTGAAACCCTGTCTCTACTAAAAATACAAAAAAATTAGCTGGGTGTGGTGGCATGCACCTGTAATCTCAGCTACTCAGGAGGCTGAAGCAGGGGAATTGCTTGAACCGGAGAGGTGGAGATTGCAGAGAGCTGAGGCCACGCCATTGCACTCCAGCCTGGGCAACAGAGTGAGACTCAAAAACAAAAACAAAAAACAAGATTATAACACAGTGTATATTTAATTGGTTTGATAAATTATATGAACAAACAATTGGTCAGAACACAGATATATATGTTAATTAACTAAAAATATAAGTAGCTACAGAAAGTAGTGACCTTTATTTTCCTTTATGAGACTCTAGTAATAGAATTTTCTTTAAATAAATAGCGTACACCTGAGACTGGTATAGGGTGGTTTTTCTAGCTCCACCCTTTAACTGTTCTTAGCCTCATCAGGACACAAATTCTATTTTGTTTATTAAAACCATGTGAAGTGGGCCTATTATCCCTTGCCCTCCTTTTTTTCAAAAATAGAGGAAACTGAGGCTCAGAAAATTGAGTAGTCTTTCTAGATCACAAAACTAGCTAAGTTATGCTCCCAGGATTTAAAGCCCAACAATTGATCCTAGGGCCAACATTTAATCACTGGGCTATCATTGGTAGCACAGTCCATGTGAGATACTCTATGCACTACAAAAACCATATCAGAGCATATAAAAGGCAGGCTAGCCACTAAGTAAAATCGTAACCATGCTTTCTGTTTGCCCTTACTCTTAAAAGATTTTTATTAAGTTTGCATGCGGCAATCTCTGCTATAAGACTTCATAAGGAAAAAAATCATGCTCGTCCTTTGCTGCCCTCTTATGGAAGATGTACATAGATGTACAAAACATTTCCAGCCAATAACTGCAGTCTAACTTTGCCACCATAACTAAACTGTTTCAGGGATACCTAGCTTTACATGATAGATAAGTTTCTAGAACAATGCAACTGGTACATAAGAGGTATCAATGAATGTGTAGAACTGAAATGAAAGCTTTATCTACTGACTCTTTGATATCTACTGACTCTTTGATATGCACTATAACAATAAGGATTTGATTTTATAAAAATCCTATGATAAATTATTTAAATGACTAATCACCTCCAATTTAATTGTTGTGATATACAGATTTGTACATATCACATTTATTTAAAATTGTGAAATGTTATAATGTAGCCAATTTATTCACAATAAAGGTATGAATTAATAAAATCATAATCTAAAAATGTCAGTTTAATCACTTGTTTCAAGAACTTTTGTCTCTTTTTAAAGCCAATATCTAACAAATAGTCTAAGTGAACGGTTTGAGTTTCTTCTAAGTACTTGCTCTTTATTTCATCTGTGTTTGTTGTGACTATAATTTCTCTTAGGAGAAACTAAGTGTCTTGAACTCTGAGGTAGGCCTAAACAACTCCAAACAAAATCTATGAAGAACATTGCTTAAAGTTTTAATGCAGGTAAATAGTTATCTCCCTAGCCATTTAAGTTTTGGCAAGGCTGTAAATGATTAAACACTAAAACTGATATTTTTATGAAGTCAAAACAGTAGGCCGGGCGTGGTGGCTCA
>NW_016107546.1:2740600-2743024 GCF_001604975.1 Cebus imitator | reverse complement strand
CAACCACAACTCACTGCAGCCTTGAACTCCTGGACTCAAATGATCCTCCCACCTCAGCCTCCCAAGTAGCTGGGACTATAGGCATGCCCCACCCTGCTAGAATTCTGAATCCTTTACTGGAACCTCACCTTTCCTCCAGTCACAAGGACCTCCCCTGTGCTTCAATACTGCATTCTTCCCACTTCCTGACCTGAGGCCACACCCAGCAATACCACTTCCTCTACTACAGTAAGCCCAGCACTTTCCAGGTCCCAAACCTAGCCCAGTTATTAACACCGAAACACAAACTAAGCACAACCTCTTTATCTAGTCACAGTCAGTACCAAGGGGTCCTGGACTCTTTCTAATCCTTCCTGTGTCAATGGCTAACCAAAGACCAATTTCATCAAAGAAGTTTTATAATATATGATTTACTAATTAAGGGATAACTTAAAGAAGAATAAACAACCTGTTTTTGAAAGCAAATTCTAAAGGTGAAATTTGCAACTATATGGGTATTGCTAGCAAAAAATGTCTATACTACATTTGTCCTATTTTTAAAAGTGAATATGCATTTAGTTAGAAAGTGTCTCCTAAATACATGCTGTAGCATACAGTAGAAACTAAAGTTACTTTTCATTAAAAAAGTACAATTTATATTAGCAAACAATGGGTTTATTACTGATATTTAAAATGAATTAATCAATAAAAATTTTTATATTTCTCAATGTTAATCGATTACAACAAGTATTAGTAAGTATAACCTTCATAAGTAAAAGCTCTTCAATCATTTTTAAGGACATAAAGGTGTCCTCAGACCAAAATGTTTGAGAACCATTGTCACTGGTTCAGGAAGAGACTAAAAACAGGAAAGAAAGCTAGGAAGATGGTTTTGTAGGGATGAATGACTAAGTTAGTATATCTATAAAGGGAATGAGTCACACTTGAGACAATATGGATTAAGGACATTAGCATCCCTAAATATTAATAGCTAAGGATTTGTGGTATCTCTCTTACTGTATATTCAAAATAAAACAACATTAGGTCATTTGTGCAGAAATCCAATATATCTCTGAGATTTTCTGATTTCAATGATCTTTTTGAAATATCAAATAACACAACCTTCCACCCATGCCATACATTTTTAGATTCTCTTGTTTTGATGATACCCAAAACATGTGCTCATTGTAAACACTGGGCAAATAGGCTCCTTGCTACTCTAAGTGACGTCCGTTGACCAGCAACACCAGCATCCCAGGGAACTTGCTGGAATTGCAGAAGGGAAGACCTCACCTCAGGCCTACTAAATCAGAGTCTACATTTTAGCAAGATTCCCTAGAAGTTTTACATGTGGTAAACTTTGAGAAACACTGGACTAACTAATACACTTAGGAATTAGTTATTGATAAATGTTCGATCCATAGAAAAGAAGAAAGTTCAAAGGACTTACAGGATGGATGGTGATAATAAAGTTAAGAAATGACCCTTTGATACTGAATTCAATTCTCTGGTACATGAAATTGGTATTTTATTTTTAATACACATAAGAAAGTAAAACAAATATATGTTCTCCAACTTTCACAGAATGTATGAAACATGATGGATAGATTTCCAGGATCTATGTAATGAATTTTTAGAATCCATGCTTATGTTATTAACTATGTTAAAAATTCATTAGAGAATCTTTGCTTCCTGCTATATGGAATAACAGGAAGCAGACTTGACCTGCTTAATAACTAGAAAACTAAACAAAATATAAAACCAACTGTTTTCAGATGCTGGACAACAGATAGCACAGAACTATGATCCCTAGGAGTAGACAATCAAATGAAGAGAGCCCTAAACTACTACAGCTTTTGGCCTGAATGCCATTACAAACTGCAGAAGAGGGAAGATAATTTCAAGTAGCTCACGGTAGTCCAGATAAACTGAGGTATTTAGAGGCTAGTCTTCTGAGAGTCTGAAGTAACTGAAAGTTGCAGGGCAGAGGCCTGGAGAGGTGGGAAAAAGACATTAAAAAATGTGAAGAGTTCGGGCGCGGTGACTCACACCTGTAATCTTAGCTAGCACTTTGGGAGGCTGAGGCAGGTGGATCACTTGAGGTCAAGAGTTCAAGACTAGCCTGGCCAACATGGTGAAACCCCACCTTTACTAAAAAGACAAAAATTAGCTGGGCGAGGAGGCACGTGCCTTTAATCCCAACTACTCAGGAGGCTAAGGCAGGACAACTGTTTGAACCCAGGAGGTGGAAGTTGCAGTAACCCAAGATCGGGCCACTACACTCCAGCCTGGGCAACAGAACGAGACTCTGTCTCAAATTTTAAAATTAAAAAATAAAGGTTAAAAGACTTAAATGTAAGACAGGAAACTCCAAAACTAGAAGAAAACAGTGGAAAAGCTTCATGACATTAGTCTTGGCAATGTTTTTTGGTTTTGATTTTTTTT
>NW_016107546.1:2726236-2740562 GCF_001604975.1 Cebus imitator | reverse complement strand
ATTTTTCTCAAAATATTCTCTACTTCTAGTGTTCCTATTTTTGTAAATGACACCAAAAGCACCGGCAACAAAAGCAAAAATAGGCAAATGGAACTAAATCAAACAAAAATGCTTCTGCACAGCAAAGAAAACAACAAAATGAAAAGACAGTCCGCAGAATGGGAGAAAGTACTAAAAAGCCATGTATCTGATAAGCAGTTAATATTCAAAATACACAAAGAACTCATACAAAGAACTCACACCTGTAATCCCAGAACTTTGAGAGGCCAGAGCTGGAGGATCACTTGAGGCTAGGAGTTAGAGACCAGCCTGAGCAACATAGTGAGACTCTGTCTCTATAAAAAATTTAAAAATTAGCAGGGTGTGATGATGTGTGCCTGTAGTCCTAGTTACTCAGGAGGCTGAGATGCAGAAAATCCGAAAATTAGCTGGGCCTGGTGGCATATGCCTGTAGTCCTAGCTACTCAGGAGGCTGAGGTGGAAGGATCACTTTGAGTCCAGGAGTTTGAGGCTACTGTGAGATATAATCATGACGCTGCACTCCAGGAGCCTCGGCAACAGAGCAAGACCTGTTACCAAAAAAAAGAAAGAAAGAAAAATTACTCCAGATGGTAGAATTCACAAGAAAAAGAAATTAACAGAACCTGAAATGCTAAACAAGTTTACTATAACAAAAGCTACAAATATATATTGGCTTTCCTTTGTTATTATAATAACGTACTGTTGAGTGTGTAACATTTATAACATGTACAACAACAAAACCACAAAAAAACAGGGACATGGAATAAAACTATATGGGAGTAAGGTTTCTATATCTCACTACAATTAAGTTAGTATAAATCCGAAGCTGATTCTAATAAGTTAAGCTATAATTGTATGGTAAGCTCTAGAGCATCACTAAGGTTTCTAAAAAAAAAACTTAAAACAGTGAAAAAAATCACTCAAGAAATTAAAATGTTACATTAGAAGATATTCACTTGATGAAAAACAAAGTGGTAAAGGAGAGATGGAGGAAAAGAAAAAGACATAAGACATACAGAAAACAAAAATAAGATGGTATACATAAATCCAACTATATCAGCAACATTAAATGTGAATGATTAAACAACTGGATCAAAGACAGAAATTATCAGACAAAAAAAATTCAACTACATAATGTCTATAGGAGATACATTTTAGATTCAATGCTACAAAGCATATAAATAGCAATCATGTGAGAACTGAAATAGCTGCATTAGTATCCGACCAAATAGAGTTTAAAACAATGTTACTAAAGAAAAAGAACACTTTCTAATGATAAAAGGATAAACCCACAAGGAAGATATAACATTTACAAGGATACATGCACCTAAAAACAGAGAATATATGTAGCAAAAACTGACAGGAATGAGGGCACAAATTGATAACTCAAGGACAAAAGATGAAGTCTTTAATACTGCTCTTTCAATTAGTTAAGACTCCACAACAAGTAACATGACTGAAATAGAACTCTATTTAGTTTCCCCCCACCTAAAATCTGCTCTTCCTTCAGTCTCTATCTTGGTAAGTAGCAAACTGTATCTGTTTAATTGCCCAAACCAAAATTCTTTAAGTCACTTTCTCTTGAATCCCACATCTAGTCAATCAGTGAATCCTACCACCTCTCCTTTCAAAATATATCTAGAACCCAATCATTTTTCCCTACTTACACCCCGATCTAACCCACCACCATTTCTCACAGAGATTACTTAAATACCCTCCTAATTGGATTCCATCTTCCTCCCCTGGTCCCATGCAGTTTATCTCCATACAGCAGCCAAATAAACCTTCTAACACAAATCAGGTCACTCCTCAACCCTGAACTTACTCTGTCCAGTAAATTATTTTTTTTAATAATTTTTTTTCTTTTATAGAGATGAGGTCTCCCTGTGTTGTCCAGGCTGGTCTCGAATTCCTGTGCTCAAGGTATCCTTCGACCTCAGCCTCCCAAAGTGCTAGGATTACAGGCCTGAGCCACCACACCCAACCTGTCCAGTACACTTTTAATGAGATCCAAATCCTACAAATTTCCTTTCCTGCATTACTTCCCACTCTCTTAATCACCCCATTCACTGGCCTCTGCCATTTTCAGCAAGTTACTAACCCCAATTCGTAATATAATCCTATTTTGAAAAAACACTACATATATATGCATAAAAAAGGATAGCCCAAAATGTGAATATTCACCTATGGTTAGCAGGATTATAAACTTTAATTTTTTCCTATTGTGAAAAATTACTTCTAATTCATGTGTTATGTAATAAAATATATGAAGAGCTGTGTATTAAACCCCATACCCCCACTGTGGTAATAAAATCTGTTAATAAATCATACATGTCACACAAAAAAATCACAACAAAAGAAAGAAAATTTGCCCACAGTAATACCTAGCATTTACTAATAACACATGCTGCAGGCACTTTCACTCATTATTTCATTTTACTCTCATAATAATTCTATGCAATCAGAACCATTATTCCCAAGTTACTGTGTAAAATGAGCCTCAAAAATGGTAAACTGTTTGAAATTGCACAGTAAGTTGTGAAGCCCCGGTCTGACTTGAATGCTCACATTCTAAATACTAATCTAGCTATTGCCACATCATATAGTAGTTATATACAATAATGCAAAGTTGAAATAATGTAGGCATACAATAACAAAGGAAAAAGGTTATAAAAAGGTTTACTGAAAGTAGAATTACGTAAAAATTGGGGGACATGTTACATGAAAGAGCAAATTATCACATTCTATACCTGAGTACAAGAAAATTTAATATTTCATACTAAAAAAAAAGCCAAAATAAACCAATATGTTCAAGTTGGTACAGTGTGGGTAATGGAACTGTGGGTGATTTTCATTTCTTTGTTATCCTTTCATTGTTTTGCGTTGTTATCCTTCGTTTTACACCAAAATTGCTTCAATACTAACATCAACAACAAAAAACACTACAGTCTCATAAAGTTTGCATTGTAACAAAGGAAAATTCAGAACAGTGTTCCAAACACCTCAAAGTTCCAACTCCAGGTCTAAACTAGAGCCTAAATATTCTCTGAAAGGCGATCTACTCTTGACATCTGGTGACTCTACGTGGACCAACAGCTTCCTCTGCAGGATGTTAGGATCGTCTTCATTTTGTTTGTAGCCCCTACGGAAGAACGGGCCTATTAAGAGCTTATTGAGATTGATAATTGCACAGTGCAGCTTGAAAGGTCCAAATTTAATCTGTTTCCATGGGAGGAACGCAATTCAAAACCGTTTTCAAAGTATTTCGAGATGCGTGTCTTATGTGGAAGTAATACTTAAAAGGAAGCAAGCAAAGAGGGTAAGAGAAAGTCACAAATGCAAGCTCGCGCCCGAAGCCTGGCCTCGGGGCCCGCACACTTCTACTTGGTGTCGCGGCGGCAGGTCTCCAAGCGCTGTGTTTTCACGGTCTCCGACAGCAAGCAGAGCCGAGCTCCGCTTTATACGACACGACCAACGCAGAATCCGGGGCGCAGCGGCCACAGGAATCCGAGACGGACGCGTGGGCCAGGACTCTCGCGCCTTCTTACTTCTCGGCCAGCCCTCCGGCTTCGGATCACTGCCTTGCAGGAATGGCGGCAAGAGCGCCGCCGCTGACAGGGGCTGAGGAGAGCGAGTCTACGGCTCCGGGCCCGGGGATGAGACGCCCTGGCTGGGAAGCAGGGAGCGCCAGCACCAACGATAAAGGCTGGCGGCCCGGAGCTTGAGCAGGCGGCTTAGGGCGGGGACAGAAAGGACCAAGGCCCACCCCGGGCCTCAGACCCTCCCACGCCTACCGCCTACACCCCCCAACCCACAATAACGCAATTACGCATGCGCCTCCGCAGCCGCCGCTGGGAAGAGCGCGCGGCCCAGGGCACCGCCCCCTCCAAGGATTTCCGGGGAGGTGCGTTCCGCCGGGGAGTTGCAGCTCTTGCTACTCAGCTCAATGGATGCCTGCCCCGGGCCGCTTTCCGTTGCAAAGATTCCTGAATTCGGGGAGGAAGAGCCGCAAGATCGAAATATTGGGCATAAGTTTGTTGCTTCATAAACTTTTGCTGAATGAATAAACTGATACGCGGATGTTTGCTGGGTCCCAGCCTTTCAAAACTACAACAGCAACATAGTTTTGGGTGTGTCCTTCACAAATCTATTTCATTCCTCCGGTGGTACCGTGCAAGTGAATTTGGTGAGAATTTTTTAAAGGAAATTTTTGCCAGCATCGGCTTTTTGAAACGTATTTTTTTTTTTTACCATGCTCTAAAAAACAAACAAAAACAAAAAAACTTGGTTTGTTTGAATATCAACGTTAATCACAATCTGGCTTCGGCGCCTATTATTCGAGCCCCATCTATCCTTCCCTGCACTTAGGATGCTTCATTTCCACATAAAGCATAACTGCAAAATACATAGGGCAGAAAAGAACCTGGGAGATAATACTATGATTGTAGAAACTGAGACCAGCCTGAGCTCTCGACAACAAGAAAAAGAGACACAGCGAGGCATTTATTTATAATAGGCTTCTGCGAACAAGGAAAAGTAAGGCATTTTTGGATTCGAACGAGTGCTCCATTACCTCTACTCAACAAACATTTGAATGCCAAGGAGCTGTGAGGGTGGATAAGCAGATGCTGAGCAAAAACATATTTTTGTAGGAAGCAATCTGATAAGAAAAAAGCAGATTTTCGAGTCTGATTTTACCTCAAAAAGAAGCTTGGTACTTGGGAATGCAATCATCATCAGCAAGTTACCATATTATCTCAGTGTCAGTTTGTTCACGTGTAAAACGTGTCAATAGTACCTGATCCAATCTTTTGCCTTCACTCTGTTTCCAAGATGAGATCTCTCACAGTTCTTCTACATACACTATTAATTTTAACATTATTTTATTTATTTAAAAATAGTTTACTAAGTTTATATTTAACAACACATTTGAGCTATTCTTGGCACAGTGACACATAGCCTTGCCTTCATGTGTAGGAGAGGCAGCAGAGGATATAATAATTAATTGTAAATACAAGGCTAAATTTGTAATATATTTGAACAAATATTTACGGATGAGAACCTTGAGTTAGGAAAAATTGGAACTCAGATCCCAAATTACACGCCATTAGTGCATAAATATATGGTTGAAAATAAAATCCATTATTGACATGTTTCTGAAAACTTTTTTCATAGCATAACACAAACAAAACCTATGTTATATCTCAATCCGATAAGAAGAAGAGAAATTCTTCACGAAGAAGACAGTATCTTTAAGAATCATGTAAAGAAATGCTGCAGTGGGTGGGTTGGGGGGTATCCACAAAGAGCAATAATTATCTAAGGATGAATTTACTCTTTCACGTTATTAATAGAGTCCATGAAAACTAACATTTTATTTTTATTTTATTTTTCTTGGAGATAGAGTCGCACTCCAGGCTGGAGTGCCCTGGCGCGATCTCAGCTTACTGCAAACTCCGCTTCCGGGATTCAAGTGATTCTTCTGCCTAAGTCTCCTGAGTAGCTGGGACTACAGGTGCCACCACGCCGCCGGCTAATAGAGATGGGGTTTCGCTATGTTGATCAGGCTGGACTCGACCTCTTGAGCTCCGGCAATCCGCCCGCCTCGGTCACCTAAAGTGCTAGGATTGCAGGTGTGAGCCACTGCGCCCGGCCTTACGATTTCAAAACTTTTGGAATTCAGCCAACCAGAGACATTTTGTAATTACGAACATTTGAAACCCTTCTCCCCTGAAAATCAAGAGATACATATGGAGCGTGGAGATTCCGAACCCAGTTTTCTTTTTTTTTTTTTTTGAGACGGAGTTTCACTCTTGTTATCCAGGCTGGAGTGCAATGGCGCGATCTCGGCTCACCGCAACCTCCGCCTCCTGGGTTCAGGCAATTCTCCTGCCTCAACCTCCTCAGTAGCTGGGATTACAGGCACGCGCCACCATGCCCAGCTAATGTTTTGTATTTTTAGTAGAGACGGGGTTTCACCATGTTGACCAGGATGGTCTCGATCTCATGACCTAGTGATACGCCCGCCTCAGCCTCCCAAAAAGTGCTGGGATTACAGGCTTAAGCCACCGCGCCCGGCCTCCCTGAACCCAGTTTTCTAGGACAAACGCAAACTCATATGATTACAAGAAAGAAAGAATCGTCACGCTGGTTTTAGGTTCCAAAGTATGGAGAATTTTTTTTTTTTCTTATACTGAGTCACTCTCGCTCTGTCGCCCAGGCTGGAGTGCAGTGGCGCGATCTCAGTGCAACCTCCGCCTACCAGGTTCAAATGATTCTCCTACCTCAGCCTCCTGAGTAGCTGGGATTACAGGCGCGCGCCACCACGCCTGGATAATTTTTTTTTCCATTTTTAATTTTTTACATTTTTAATAGAGATGGGGATTCACCATGTTGTTCAAGCTAGTCTCGAACTGATGACCTCAGGTGATACGCCCGCCTCAGCCTCCCAAGGTGCTGGGATTACAGGCGTGAGCCATGGCGCCCGGCCGAGAATTTTTTTTTTTTTTTTTTTAAAGAGTAATGAAATAACCTAATTAACCTAACTGGTACTAAGAGCTCTCCAAGAGCCAGTAAATGTTTTCCCTAAATTCCATTTAATCCCATTACTGTAGAGTCATTACAGAAAAAACCAAAATCACATAAAGCAATTTGGACCCCAAAAAATTACATGTTCCAGGTACGGAAACAACGAACTGAACGACTCCTAAAACGTGTCACCCTTGAACTATGTAAAGTGGAAAAGATGTTCAATGTCAAATATAATAACAGCTCCACATTTAAAGATATTTACGTTCGAGGTACAGACCTAATTTACAGTATTTTAAAATGCCTTTCTATGCACTTTCTCGGGAAGTTAATGCTAATTCAGTTGAGCTATCTAGAGAGGTGGTTAAGCATTTACTGTGTCTCTAACACTGACTAGGGCAAAAATCAATTTGACCGAGTTTAAGAGAATTTTCACTCAACTTCTAGTCCCCATAGCCAATCAGTTCTCGGAACCGCACGCCCGAAGCCGACATCCCTCTCTCTTTGCTCCCCTCGTCAGCGGGCTTCCGTAACTACATCCATTTCTAGCATTGACCAAAGAGCTCAACCTGGACACACGCCGTCAATCCTCAGCAGCACCGCCCACCATGCTCCCGGAAGCTGCGACATGACGCCCTCCGCCCCTCCGGGACGTAGGGTTTTATATCCGGATTCTTAGCGCGGACTCAGAACTTCACTCTTCCCAGCGCCGTCAGCACATGCGCGCCAGCTCTTTTCCTTCTTCCTCCACTTACACTACCTTCCACCGTCCGGGAGCCGCCGCCGCCTCCACCGCCGCCGAGGAGTCAGGAAGTTCAAGATGGCCGCCGCGGAGACCCAGTCGCTGCGGGAGCAACCAGAGTAAGTAATCTCTGTGAGTGGGCCAGAGGCTGGAGCCCGGGGACTGCCGAGTGGGAGACGACGGAGAGCTGCAACGAGCGGGCGGGAAAGTTCGGGCCTAACGGCAAGAGTCAAACTTTGCCTTTTCTGGCGCGATTCGTTTTGGGGTGGGAGGCATGGGGAGCAGGCGGCCTTCGAGCTTCATTTTCCCGGAGGCCGCCGCTGTTGGGGCGAAGGCGGCCGCGGCCTGCCGCGCGTCGTTGCCCCGGGAGGCGTAGGCGCGAGCGGCCTCTACAGGTCCGGTGCGCGTGGCGGCTGCCGCGGCAGTGAGGTCGCGCCTTACTGTTCCTCCCTTGGGGACCCAGCAGATCTCCCTGGCCGCAGCACTTAGCGGCATCGGTGCTGGGGACACGAGGGTCAGTGGCGGCAGGCGGGGCAAGCGCGAAGTCTTTTCTTCCTCATGCGGTACCCCTAGTCGTCCTTATACTGGTGTCACTTTAGGACCTGAAAGCAGAGAGAGGAGGAGCTAGGGTCACACTCTGATCATCCTGAAGCTAGTCTGTGGCCAGCGTGATACTCGATCTCATCACCTTGTATTCTTTAGTCCAGCAGTCACCGGGTATTGTTTTGGTGTTTTTTTGTTTTGTTTTGTTTTGTTTTTGACTGCCTACCGGCAGCTTTTTTTACCAACTTGCAAACTTGAGGCAAAGTAAGATAGAGTCTTTGGTTTTGAGGCTTGGCTTTTTTTNTTGCCTGGGTTTATAACCCTTCTTTAGGAGGACGAGTGGAAAGAGTAGTGGGAATTGCTAGTGCCAAACCACTTTATGTCTATAATTAAGCTAACATAAGAATCCATGGGCCAAATGAAAAAAAAAAAAACTTGTGTATGCTGCAAAGGCCAACAACCCTTGCTTAACTAAAAGCAGTATTTTGCTTTTCATGTCAGTGGTAGGAAAACTCAAGAACCTTAAAAGAGAATGGATTTTACGGCAATATTTGCATAGCCACTGTTTTTTTTTTTTTTTTTTTTTTTTTTTGGCATCTGCACGGTCTGATCTGTTTCCAGCCATCTTAGAAAGAGATATAGTCCCCCAGCAACTTGTAACTGAGCAGTAGGAGAAATCTTTGCCGCCCGACACTTCATTGCTGTGCATCCAGTTTTGGGCTCCTCAGTCATCTACTTTATTCAGCTAGGCAGAGAAATTGAATTTTTTATTAAGTCCTTTTGAAAACTGCTGTATTATTTTTACAGTTTGACTTAGCAGAGATTCTAAAGTTTTAAACTAGCTTTAGCCTGTTACTGTTTCTCACCACTTCATTGTGTGGCACAGCTACAGTGTTTAAGCCAATACAGTGCAGATCTCATGCTATGCAGCTACATTTTCTACTAATCTGAAAAGTTTTATAGTATTATGTCCATTTATTTGATTTTAGGGATGTTTCACATTCATTTTGAGGAGTGAGTCAGCCATATTTTATTCACATACTGTATTCAAATATTAGAGTTAATAATTTTAAAAAATACATATTTAGGCCTCTCCTGTGTAAATAACACTGACATACTCTTTAGTTTCCCTTCCCTTCCCCACACAATACTTGGTGTAAATGGATTATTTGGTCTGTATATGTTTCACTTTCAGTAGTTTGAAAGTGTTTAACAAAGAAGATAACAGTTTGATACCAAAACAAACACTATGCCTGGTGCTTATAGTGAGTCCCTGAATATGGTGTCTACAATAGTTCTTTAGAGGACATTGAGTAGTTTACAGTTACATGGAGTCTTATTCAAAATAGGAAAATTTAGAAAGAATAAATATAAAAAGTAGCCTTTATGCTCCCTGAAGGCTTTAGCTCTTTTAACAACCCTGTTGAGGTGGATAGTTGTATTTTCCTTATTTTAGAGAGGATAAAACTGAAGCACAGAGAAATTAAGTAACTTGCTGAAGGTCACGTTAAGTGGCACACTCATTTGAACTCTGGCAATCTGGTTCTAAAGCCCTGCTGCTAACTATTGTACTGTCTGGCCTCCCTCTATACAATGCTACTTCTTTTTAAATTGCTTTTCAAGTTTGAAATGATTTTTATTTTTTTCCACTGTCCCAGAAAGATCCATTTTTTGATGTGACATGTCTAATTTATTGAAACCTAATTTCTCAAAACTGCTTTGGCAAAGGGGGCACCAGAGGGAAGGTTTGTTTTAAGACTAGTTGGTCTTTTGAACGCATTCTGATTTTTTATATCTACATTAATTCTTTTTATTCATTTTATTTATTTTTGAAACACAAGCTCTTGTCACCCAGGTCAACAGATGGCACTATCTTGGCTCATTATAACCTTGACCTCAAGTGATCCTCCTGCCCCAGCCTCCAAAGTAGCTGGGACCACAGGCATGCTCCACCATGCCCAACTAATTTTTAAATATTTTTGTAGAAGCAGAGTCTTCCCATGTTGCCCAGGCTGTTCTTGAACTACTGGGCTCAAGTGATCCTCCTGCCTCAGCCTCCCAAAGTGCTGCAGGAAGTAGGGAGTCAAGGCAGAGGATCATTTGAGCCTAGCAGTTCAAATCCAGCCCAAGCAACATAGCAAGACCCAGTTTCTTAAAAAAAAAAAACACATACATTTTAACTTGTCAGAGAAATAGGTCTAAACTATTACTTTTCTGGTAAAGTAGCAGTGGTGTCCACTTTGCTCACCACTAAAAAATTTTTTTTAAGAATTGTCTAGCTTAAAAACGGTTTTATTCATACACAAATTTAAATCAGTTCTCTGTCTCTGCGTATTTTGAATGCCCACCAAATAAATTCACTAAGACTATTCTTTGGGAAAAAATATAAAAGAAGTTACAATAACACTAGTGGTTGGTGATTGCTGACTTATTTTATTTTATTTGAGATGGAGAGTCACCCAGGCTGGAGTGCAGTGGCACAATCTCGGCTCACTGAAACCTCTGCCCCCTGAGTTCAAGCAATTCTCCTGTCTCTGTCTCCCAAGTAGCAGAGATTACAGGCATGCACCACCACACCCTGCTAACTTTTGTATTTTTAGTAGACGGGATTTCGCCTTGTTGGTCAGCCTGGTCTTGAACTCCTAACCTCAGGTGATCTGCCTATCTCAGCCTCCCAAAGTGCTGGGATTACAGGAGTGAGCCACTGCGTCCAACTGTGACTGTATTATTTTAAAGTTGTTCCATGATTATTTTCATTCATTGTGCTGGATGCTTCAAGACTTGGGGTTTTGTTTGTTTGTTTGTTTTAAAGTATAAAAACTAAACAAAGCATATAAACAGATGCTGTTAAGCACCCTCATGTTGTTTGCACTTCTCATTCACCTTTGCTTCCAAATGCTGTGATCCGAAAGATGTTATTCAGTACTCAATAGGTTCTCAATAAATATTTGTTTTGTGATAAACCTGTTGCAGACCAGGTTGGTATACGCATCTACTTGGCTAAATGTATGATGTTAAAGCATAAATTTATGTAAATGAATGTGTATAATCTATATTTATTGTCAGTATAAACTGTCCAGGATGACTATTAGGTTTCTTGGCAAGAAACCATTTCCTTTAGCTTTAGAAGAAATTCATTGATGCTGAACCTAATTTAGCTATTTTAGCATAAGCCCATTGGATGTAATACATTATACTCAGCGTTTCAAGTTTTCCAGGTTTACCTGGTCAGACTTTACTTGTTACTTTCTATGATATTTGCATTGAGAGATCAACTGAAACTGAAAGATTCATTGTATGCCTAGCCCCTGTATAAGAAAACGCTATAATTAAGGTTAACCTAATTATCTCGAGCTGGTAGCATTTTTAGCAGGAACCTACTCAATATTTCTAAAGATAATACTGATTAATTTACAGTGGGAACTAGTCACTCATGGGAATGACTCTCCTACAGTGATAATGGTCATCATGATGTATTTCTGATTCCCTGAAGCTAGGAGGAGCCTGATTTTCTTTTGATAGAATTTGATTCCTCTATGGGTAAACTCTTAAGAATTTTAAATGAAACTCCTAAGACTTTGTAAGTTGTTAGCATTAGAAAACATAGGTTCAGAAAACTGATTTTCCTTTGCTGGGGCCAATGAAATATAAATCATTTTGAATATTACACATGCAAAAATAGGTGTGTGCATACCATGTATGTGTACCGTGAGGCCCTGGAGATAAAACTGAGCAAAAACAAAATAGTAACTTTCAAGTGCTAAGAGTCTATAATAGATAGTATAAACCAGCTTTATACAACTTTTATATGTTTTTTTGTTGTTGAGATGGAGCCTTGCTCTGTCACCCATGCTGGAGTGCAATGGGGTGATCTTGGCTAACTGTACCTCTGCCTCCCGGGTTCAAGTGCTCCTGCCTCAGCCTCTGGAATAGCTGGGATTACAGGCATCCGCCACTATGCCTGGCTATTTTTTTGTATTTTTCTATAGATGGGGTTTCACCATGTTGGCCAGGCTGATCTTGAACTCCTGACTTCAAGTGATCACCCGCCTTGGCCTCCCAAAGTGCTGGGATTACAGGTGTAAGCCACCAATCCCAGCTTTATGTTGTTCTGTATATATCATTGACAGAAACAATACTTATTGAGCATGTGCTATGGATTAATCTAGGCCCTTAGAGATAGAGCAGTGAACTAAAATGAAAATTCTGCTCATATAGTGCTTACATTATGGTAGGGAGAGACAAACAAGAATTATATTAGTGGTAACAATTGCTTTGGAGAAAAATGTTAAGGACAGAAGGAGAACATGTGTGCAGTGGTGTGGGTTTGCATTTAAAAATGGATTGATCAGAAAAACTTGTTTGAGAAAGTGATGATTAAGCAGAGACCTAAGGTAGTCAAAGGTAGCCAGGAATGCATGTATTGGGGGAAAGCATTCCTGGCAGGAGAAACAGGTACCACATACCTGAGATGTGAGTTTGCCTGTTCAATGAACATGGTGTGGCTGGAACAGGGTGATGGTGGAAGAAGAGTATTAGGTTTAGAGTGTTGGGGATGTTGGGCCGGTGGGTATAGGACCTTTTGCTCTGAATAAGGTAGAAAGCAATAAAGTTTTACAAAGAGTAGTGACATAATGTGACTTTTTAAAGCATCTTAAGCAAATGGAAGATCTTTTGAATGACTTGGAATGCCAGCCTTCTCAGTGGCTTGTTGTATGTGTTACCTTAGGCAAGTCCCTTAAACCTCCTAGAACCTCAAAGTCTCAACTCAAATGGAGAGACTTGAATACTTAGTGTGACAGCCTTTTATACTATGAACTCATTTAATTATCATTAAGCCTATGATTTGTCCGTACTATTTCCCCATTTTTTACAGTTGAGGAAACTGAGGAACAGAAGAAAAACTTGCGTAAGATTACAATAGCCTTGTCATGTTAGAGGCAGCATTTAAACCAGGTAGTTTGACTCCAGAATCTGCTCTTTGATGGTATTCCTTAAAATAACATTCTTATTAGCAGCCCTCTGGGCTCCACTGGGTTTTTGTAAATAAATATAACTATCCAGCATCTATACAATAATAATAGCTTGTTTATAAGAGGAATTGGTCTGCGGTAGGCACTGTCATAAGCATTTAACATCTAGTCACCCGTGTAAACTTCACAATACCTCTTTAGGTAGGTATTATTTTCTCCATTTTGTGGATGAGATGCCTGAGGATCACTTGCCAAGGCCACACAACTAGTAAGTAATGGAATCAGGATTTGAACCCAGGCAGTTTGGCTCCGGAGACTGCTTAACCACTCAACTATCCTTTGTCTAGAGGACAGTCTTGAATTAAAACTCAGAAGTTCAAGGAGTTTTGAATTTGAGCTTAGTGACTAGAATGTTGTATTTTGGGCATTTAGATTTTATATACCTGAAGATCATTCTCAATCTTTAAAGACTCTCCTAGCTTCATAACTTCAATAAACTTAATTATTTCTTAGGCGTTTTCCCTTGTAAGTCAAGGTTCAGGAAAGAAAGACCTTCTGGATTATGAGATGGGAGGTTTCTGGGGAAAGGAGATGAGATTGTAGTCTACATAAAGAACAAAGTTGAAATGTCTTGGAATCTTTTACTTAAATCTATGTGACTTCTTTCCTTTCCATAATAAAGCAATGATGGCGTTTCGTTCTTATTGTTGTTGTTTTTATTTTTTTGTATTTTTGAGATAGGTCTTCCTTTGTTGCCCAGGCTGGAGTGCAGTGGCATGATCATGACTCGCTGCAGCCTTTGACTCCTGGGCTCAAGTGATCCTACCTTAGCCTTTTGGATAGCTGAGACTGTAAGAACATGCTATCCCACCCAGCTAATTTAAATTTTTTTGTAGAGATAGGGTCTCACTGTGGTGCCCAGCTTGTCTTGAGCTCCTAGGCTCAAGGAATCCTCCCACCTTGGCCTCGCAAAGTGTTGGGGTTACACGTGTGAACTACTGCACATGGCCTGATGGTATTTTTTAAATACCAAGATACTGTACTTTTTCCAAGTCTTTGAGAAAAATTAATGTCCAGAAAACAGTACTGTACTTGTCCTGTGTCTTCTCATACTCCATTAGAGAGAAGGTAAGCCATATTAAAACCTGACTTTCACTAGAGGACATAGCTTCTCTTGCACATCTCTTAAATACCTTTTCCAGCCGGAAATGGACGTTGGCAGTCTGACAGCCAAAAATCAAAGTTGTTTGAGTGAGCTACCCTGTAGTGGCTGTGTGTTTTTCACTTCCCCTCATTGTCGTCAACTAATAACGTCTCAATTATACCACCATTCTCTCCCCCACTCTTTCTCCCAACAAGTTTATTCAAGACTGTGAGACCTGGCTAGACAACCTACTTTTGCAGTTCCTGAGCCTCTGGGACTTTAGTGAACCTTTAATTCTCGCTCAACCACCCACTCTTAGAATCATATACTATTTTGTCATCTTCTGGAATTGGTATCTTCTTGGAATCTTTTTTT
>NW_016107546.1:2697109-2724655 GCF_001604975.1 Cebus imitator | reverse complement strand
GCAATTCTCCTGCCTCAGCCTCCTGAGTAGCTGGGATTACAGGCACGCACCACCATGCCCAGCTAATTTTTTGCATTTTTAGTAGAGACGGGGTTTCACCGTGCTGACCAGGATGGTCTCTCGATCTCTTGACCTCGTGATCCACCCGCCTCGGCCTCCCAAAGTGCTGGGATTACAGGCTTGACACCGCGCCCGGCCAAGACACCAAGTTTTATAAATTTCAAGTGGAGAAGGAGATGAGTCTTCCAGTTTGTATGTTAATAGTTAATAGGTCTTATTAAAAAATAAAATGGGCCCCTTTGGTTGTTAATGTGTGAGAAAAGTTGGCTTAAAAATTAAGTTACTGAGTGGCTGTTTTAACTAAATCAATAATAATGAGGTTTTGCTGTGCCTGGTTTGTTTTTCCTTTTTTCTCTAACCTGTAATTTGCAAGCTCACTCCATTAGGTATTTCCTGTAACACTTTTGGTGAGTTCAACCATTAGAAACACATTAAAGTTGTAACACCATCCAATTCTGTTCTTGCCGTATACCTTCTTTGAAATAAAATGTCTGAAGCTGTTCTGAAAAAATTTTAGTGGCTAACTTCATGTATTACGTTGAGATGTATTTTCTCATTATTGTTATTTAGTTTTGACTCTTTGAATACTTGATAAATGATATGATTTTAAAATGTTTTTTGTACATTTATAGGATGGAAGATGCTAATTCTGAAAAGAGTATAAATGAAGAAAATGGAGAAATATCAGAAGACCAATCTCAAAATAAGCACAGTCGTCACAAAAAAAAGAAGCATAAACACAGAAGTAAGCATAAGAAACATAAACATTCCTCAGAAGAAGACAAGGATAAAAAACATAAACATAAGCATAAACATAAGAAACACAAAAGAAAAGAGGTTATTGATGCTTCTGATAAAGAGGGTATGTCTCCAGCAAAAAGAACTAAACTTGATGATTTAGCTTTGCTAGAAGACTTGGAAAAACAGAGAGCCTTGATTAAGGCTGAACTTGATAATGAGTTGATGGAAGGAAAGGTCCAATCTGGTATGGGGCTCATTTTACAAGGTTATGAATCCGGCTCTGAAGAGGAGGGGGAGATTCATGAAAAGGCAAGAAATGGAAATAGGCCTAGTACTAGATCTTCAGGTGCAAAGGGGAAACTTGAACTTATGGACAACAAAAATACTACAAAAAAACGAAGTAAAAGCAGATCCAAAGAACGGACTAGACATAGGTCTGATAAAAAGAAAAGCAAGGGGGGTATTGAAATTGTTAAAGAGAAAACAACTAGGAGCAAGTCAAAGGAGAGGAAAAAATCTAAAAGCCCATCCAAAAGAAGTAAGTCTCAAGATCAAGCAAGAAAATCAAAATCCCCTGCCCTTAGGCGGCGATCTCAAGAGAAAGTTGGTAAGGCCAGGTCTCCTACTGATGATAAGGTTAAAATTGAAGATAAAAGTAAATCAAAAGATAGGAAAAAATCCCCCATTATAAATGAAAGTAGAAGTCGCGATCGAGGTAAAAGATCCAGATCCCCAGTTGATTTAAGAGGTAAATCCAAAGACAGAAGGTCACGGTCCAAAGAGAGAAAATCAAAACGGTCAGAAACTGACAAAGAAAAGAAACCAATTAAATCTCCCTCTAAAGATGCTTCGTCTGGGAAAGAAAATAGGTCACCCAGTAGAAGACCTGGTCGTAGTCCTAAAAGAAGAAGTTTGTCTCCAAAACCACGTGATAAATCAAGAAGAAGTAGGTCTCCACTTTTAAATGATAGAAGATCTAAGCAGAGCAAATCTCCTTCTCGAACACTGTCTCCTGGTAGAAGAGCCAAAAGCCGATCATTAGAAAGAAAACGAAGAGAACCAGAGAGGAGACGACTTTCTTCTCCAAGGTAACTAAAAATTTTAAAGCTTTTTACAAATTCCCAAGATTTTATAGGGAAAACTAGAACTTGTGGACAATTAAAAATGAAGTAGTAAGTAAAAATAAATGTAGTAGTAATGAGTTTCATAATTTTAAGTAATCCATTCCATTAACCATGTTAATATTTGCACTTTTGTCAATGAGCATTTCAATTATAGGTATTTAACAAATACTGAGCTTGATAATAGAATTGCGTTTTTTTCACATTATTGATTTAATACCTAGTTTGCTAAGTAAGGCACTCCTTTCGATCCATGTAATTTGGCTGATAAACCTTAATTGGGGGTGTGCAGAGAGAGGATTATTGCATCATTGAACAGTGTAGGCTGAAATTCCTAACTTTGAAAAGGGGGAGGGGTAATCAGTTTAACATTTGTGTTCTGTTCATTCTCTTGTATTTGCATGAGTTTTATATTTTAACGATATAAATAGAAACAAATACCAAATTTTTTTGGTCCCCAAAGTATAATTAAAATGGAAAATTTTGTATTAATACTTATAATCTCGTTGAAAAGTAGTATCTCTAAAGCTGAAGTATAAGAAATTATTTTGTACTTTTTTTTCTTTTTTTCTTTTGTACTATTTGAATAACATACTCTGTCTTAGTTCTTCTAAATCCTCATGTGATTTTCTTAACTTTTGAGGTGGAGGCGCTCTCATACCTGATTTATAAATGAGGAAATAGAATCAGAGAATTTATATAGTTTACCTAGGATGATAGAGTGAAAGTATTTGTGGGGAGGAGTGTTTATACCACTTAACCTACTTTGGAAACTCATTTCTTAGTATCTTTTTTATATTTAAGTATTATGAAATTGTCAGCCAAGTTTTGCCTATTAAAAGAAATTGGCTTATATTGTATAAGGATGTTAATTAATTTTTAGCCATTTACTGTGTTCATATTAATATTTTCTGTGAATCGATATAAATATAAACTGTCCTTGCAAATGAAGCCATCGTATTTTCAGAGAAATTTCAAATTTTATTTCCAAGTGCTGTGTCTTAAGAGATTCTCGGTTGTTTACTTCTGAATGTAATGAAATAGCCCCTTTTTCTTTTGGCTTCCTGGATTGAGGCAGTTATTAGTCTCACTGATTCTATTATTTCAAGTGCTTCTTAATTATCCTGGTGGTCTTTCAGTTTGCTTTCAGTTTGAAGAGCAAATTTTGAGGATTTTGTTAAGGACTAGAGCTGAGTGTTTGAAACACATTTTTTTTAATTACAGAAGTGCTACATATTTATTAAAGAGAAATCCAAATAAGCGTGTAAATTAGCTCCTTTTTCATCTCTCCACTACCACTCCTTAGAAATTTATGTTTCCTTAGCTCTCTTTCTTTGCACAGACGATAATATGGATATAAGAGGGTTTTTTTTGTTGTTTTTTAACAAAACTAGAGTCATATTCACATGTGACTTGCTTTTTTCAGAAAACATTTCTGTGACAAAACATATATATATATAGATTCTTTTTCATTCTTCCTTACAGCAGCTGGTATTTCAGTGTAGATGTATTACAGTATCATTCTGTTGAAACTGATGGAAAATTTAGATTGATTCCATTTTTTAACTATTATATGCAAAGATGTCCGTTGGTTATGCCTGAGATTTCTTTATAGAATAGATTCGTAGAAGTAGACTTGCAAAGTCTCAGACTATGTACATTTACATTTTAGAAAGTTATTGCCAAATTTCCGTCCAGGAAAGTTAGATCAATTTCTATTTCTATGACGATGTAAACTGCCCTTTTTCCTAAACCTTTATTACCAGGATACCATATAGTATTTTGTCACTGTTAAAAATAAAACCCCGAAATTGTTTTAATCTAAATTTCTTAGACCGCTAGTGACGATGAACATGTTTATTTTTGTGGCATTTTAGCAGACAACACTGTTCCTTCTATATTAGTCTACTTTATCCCTTTCATATATATATATGTATTTTTTTTTAATATGGAGTCTCCCTCTGTCACCCAGGCTGGAGTGCAATGGTGTGATCTTGACTCACTGCAACCTCTGCCTCCTGGTTTCAAGTGATTCTCCTGCCTCAGCCTCCCTGACGAGCTGGGACTACAGGCATGCACCACCACACCCAGCTAATTTTTTTTGTACTTTTAGTAGACACAAGGTTTCACCATGTTGGCCAGACTGATCTCGAACTCATCACTTCAGGTGATTCGCCCACCTTAGCCTCCTAAACTGCTGGGATTACAGG
Organism: Cebus imitator; assembly: GCF_001604975.1. Classification (NCBI taxonomy): domain Eukaryota; kingdom Metazoa; phylum Chordata; class Mammalia; order Primates; family Cebidae; genus Cebus; species Cebus imitator. Next base: position 2,720,523 of record NW_016107546.1, on the reverse strand, counting down.
CATGAGCCAATGTACCCGGCCCATTTCTATTTTTTAACTACTCTTTGAGACTGTGTGTGTGTATGAGCAGATTAAATAGTTTCCTCAGATGGCCCTGTCAAGGAGTAAGCACTGCAGATCTGAATCAAAGTCTACCTTGCTCATTTTGGCTGGATCAGAGAAAGATCCTTGAGTTCTGTATACTGTACTGAAACATGCAAGGCAGATTGTGTTTTTAGGTTTTTATTAAATGAGGAAAGTCAGGTGCAGTGGCTCATGCCTGTATCCCAGCACTTTGGGAGGCTGAGGCGGGTAGATCACCTGAGGTCAGGAGTTCAAGACCGGCCTCACCAACATAGAGAAGCCCCATCTCCACTAAAAATACCAAATAGCTGGGCATGGTGTCACATTCCTGTAACCCCAGCTACTTGGGAGGTTGAGGCAGGAGAATCGCTTTGAACTTGGGAGAAGAGGGTTGTGGTGAGCCGAGATCGTGCCACTGCACTCCAGCCTGGGCAACAAGAGCAAAACTCCATTGCAAAAAATAATAATAATAAATGAGGAAAATACTGTGATGTTATTATTTGATTATGGAGACAATTGTATTTATAATCTGACCAGATTGAATAGTTCTGTCCAAAACTGGACCAACATTAAGAAATGTTCAAAACCTATTTTAAAAAATTAAGTTGTAGAAAGGCTTGTTGTAATACAAATAGCACATTAAACCAGAGTAAAATTCACTGAAACATACTTGTGAGGTAAGTGTTGAAAAGTTGGGTTTTTGTGGGGTATTTTTTTGGGGGGTGGGCAGGGTCACACCCTGTCATCCAGGCTGAAGTGCAGTGGCATGATCTCTGCTCACTGCAACCTCTGCCTCCCAGGCTTACACAATCCTCCCACTTTAGCCTCTCTAGTAGCTGGGAGTGTAGGCACATGCCACCACTCTTGGCTAATTTTTATATTTTTTGTAGAGATAGGGTTTCACCATGTTACCCAGGCTGGTGTCAAACTCCTGAGCTTAAGTGATCCATCTGCCTCAGCTTCCCAAAGTGCTGGGATTTCAAGTGTGAGCCACCACACCTAGCTATTGTTTTTTTTTGTTTTTTTTTTGTTTTTGTTTTTTGTTTTTTGAGTCAAGGTCTCACTCTGTCACCCAGGCTGCAAAGGCACAAACACAGCTCACTGAAGCCTCGACCTGGTGAGCTCAGGCGATCCTCCCTCAGTCTCTGAAAGTGCTGGGATTGCAAGTGTGAACCACTGTACCTGGCCTATTATACTTGATATTAAAAATAAGACTTTTGGTCAAGCGTGGTGGCTCATACCTGTAACCTCAGCACTTTGGGAGGCCAAGGAAGGATCAGTTGAGGCCAGGAGTTCGAGACCAGCGTGAGCAACATAGTGAGACCCCCATCTCTACAAAACAAAAAATTAGTCTGGTGTGGTTGCATGCTTTTATGGTTCCAGCTATTCAGGGGGGCTGAAGTGAAGGGATTCCCTTAGCCTGGGAGGTCGAGGCTGCAGTGAGCCATGATCACACCACTGCATTCCAGCCTAGGTGACAGAGTAAGATCCTGTATCCAAAAAAAAAAAAGCCTCAACTGGAAAGATGTCAAGATGTAGAAAGAAAAAGTCATCAATGGAAATGGAATTTTTGAGTAAATGGAATATTATTCTTACTTGGGCAGGTTTTATTTGAGTTGTTTATTTCAAATTAGAATCTGTGACTTCATCGGTATGAATAACCTTTAGTAATTCTTCAAATTGTGGGACCAGAGGAAATAAGGCCTTTCATTGTTTGTCTACAATAACACCAAAATGTCATTGTGGTCATCTTAATAAGGCTTGTTACAAAACACATTAGTCAGAGTTCACTCTCTTTAGGTTAGTGTGCCCTTTCTTACAGATGTTCCTGGCATATAGAAAAAGAAATCATTTACTTCCATTTATTTTTCTGTTAACTTGTATCTGATCCCCTTAAGAACACGACCTCGAGATGATATCCTCGGTAGACGTGAAAGATCAAAAGATGCCAGCCCCATCAATAGGTGGTCTCCAACTCGAAGAAGAAGTAGATCTCCCATTAGAAGGAGGTCTCGTTCCCCCCTCAGACGTAGCAGGTCTCCAAGAAGAAGAAGCAGGTCTCCTCGCAGAAGGTAAAGACACACCAGCCTTTTGATTCATTAAACTCTGAATGTTTTTGTAGCACCAATGAGCTTAGGTGGTAGGTTTTCTTTTAGACCATGTTTCTCTGAAAAATTGTAGTTGTGGTTCTGTAGTTTCCTTTTACCAGCAATCTCTATACATGGGTTTTCTTTTATATAGTTTCCTTTGAATTAAAAAAATCATTGCTCATGTAAGATGAAGTAAAATTAATCTTTTAAATGTAGGAGTTTTTCCCCTCTTTTATAAAAGATAAATACTAAATGAGCCAGGCTTATGGATTTATTTATTTATTTATTTATTTATTTATGAGATGGAGTTTCGCTCTTGTTGCCCAGGCTGGAGTGCAATGACGTGCTCTCGACTCACTGCAACCTCCGCCTCCTGGATTCAAGTGATTCTCCTGTCTCAACCTCCTGAGTAGCTGGGATTACAGGCACGCACCACCCTCCTCGGCTAATTTTGTATTTTTAGCGGAGACGGGGTTTCTCTATGTTGGTCAGGCTGGCCTCGAACTCCCGACCCCAGGTGATCCGTGCACCTTGGCATCTCAGAGTGCTGGGATTACAGGCATGAGCCACCGCAACTGGCCTGGGTTTTTTTTTAAACTGGCAAGGTGTATCATATAGTAATTAATATGTAGCCCAATTTCTTAACATTTTATATTAATTTTGCATATTGATAGTTACTGTAGATTTTGGCAATGACCTATTTAATTCACCATTGAAACCATTTTATCTGAAGCATATGTAGTCAATAGTAGGTTAATCAAAAAGGTGGTTTATAAAGCAGGGAATCATTTTTTAAAATCCAAACATACATGAAATATTTTAATATAAAACATAAATGGCTATTTGCCAATCTTTTAACAATTTTAATTGAAGTAATACATGAATATAATTTTTAAAAAAACAAAGGCTTATGTTGTAGCCATTTTTGCATATCTCTCAGAATTTTTGTATGCTATATTCCTAGAAGTGGAAATGCATGGTCTGAGCACTCTGGAAAATGAGGGGGTTTATTTATTTATTTATTTTAGACAAAGTCTCACTCTGTTGCCCAGGCTGGAGTGCAGTGGCACAATCTCACTGCAACCTCCACCTCCCGGGTTCAAGCAGTTCTCCTGCCTCAGCCTCTCAAGTAACTGGGACTATAGAGGTGGGCGTGCTGTCATACTCAGCGTGTGTGTGTGTGTTTAAATAGAGATGGAGTTTCACTATGTTGGTCAGGCCGGTCTCAAACTCCTGACTACAAGTGATCCACCGTCTTGGCCTCCCAAAGTGCTGGGATTACAAGTGTGAGCCACTGCACCCAACCACAATGAGGGTTTTTGATATTACCCCTCACCCATGTTTCTCTTTTTTTTCTCTCTGTCTCTTTTGCCTACTTTCATCACACTTTTTTGTTCTTCTAGAGTCAGTATAATCATTGTGATCATGTATGTGTTCATTGCTGAGCAAATAGTCAGGGGAGGAGGGAAGAGAGGATCTTCCTGACACTGCTAGTCTTCTGGCTCCAAGCTGATCTCCAGGGGCTGCTTATATGATAATCCTTGTGGGGTTGCTTTCCCGTGGTCATCCTCTTGATACTATTCCCTTGTTTCTCTCATGTAAGAGAAACATGTTTCTCTTGTTTTCTGTGTCCAGTGTCTTCTCATGCTTTACCTCTTGTTTTGGAAATGCATTTCCAGTAGTTATCTGAGGAAATCACATGGAAGGAACTTTTCAGGGACCTTATACCTCTAAAAAACGCTTTTGGCCAGGTGCAGTGTCTCATGCCTATAATCTCAGCACTTTGGGAAGCCAAGGCAGGAGGACTGCATGAGCCCAGAAATTGGAGACCAGCCTGAGCAACATAGTGGGACTCCATCTCTACACAAAATAAAAAATTAGCCAGGTATTGTGGTAGGCGCTTCTAGTCCCAACTACGTGGGAGGCTAAGGTGTGTGAGGATTGCTTGAGCAAGGAATGTTGAGGCTCCTGTGAGCCATGATTGTGCCACTGCCCTCCAACAGAGCAATACCCTGTCTCAAGAAAAACTTAAACCTTTTACTCTCATTGCTGATTAGGCAAGTAATAGAATTCCAGGTTGAGATCATTTTTCCTTGAGAATTTTGAAATAGTTATTCCACTGATTTCTACTTTCCACTATTGCTACTAAGAGATCTTTCTTTCTGTTTTTTCCAGTTGGGCTTTCTGTATTGTTCCACCTAACATTTTATTCTTGTTTTCTGGAAATAGTATTTCTTATCTCTCAGACAATAGCAAGGTTATTTTGCGAGATTTTTGTTCTTCATAGTTTTCTTTCCTATGTTTTGTTTCTTCCCAGATTCCTTTTGCTGCCTGTTTACCTTTTCATTTGAAGACTTTGCTCACACGGCTGGATCTTTCATTGCTGCCTATTCTGACTTAATAGTTAGGTACTGAGAGAGCCGAATGGAATTTTTCTTCGATTGTGACAGTGTAGAACTTGTCAACTAGTGGTTACTTCAGTGTAATTAGATATTTTTGGATATCAGTGACTGTAGATATATTTTCTTAGGCTATAAGTTTTCCAGAATCCTCCCATCTCCCCCTGGGAAATAGACCTGGCTACCAGTAGAGTTCTCTTCCTTCATAATGTAAACTTCTTTGTAATCCTTGTATTTTTGGTATGTGCCTCAGCATCTGGTGCCTGTTTGTCTATTGTCGTTGTTGTTTTGGTTTTTTTGAGACAAAGCTTCACTCTTATTGCCCAGGCTGGAGTGTAATGGCATGATCTTGGCTCACTGTAACCTTTACCTCCCAGGTTCAAGTGATTCACCTGCCTCAGCCTCCTAAGTAGCTGGGATTACAGGCACCTGCCACCACACCCAGCTAATTTTTTGTATTTTTATTAGAGACGGGGTTTTACCATGTTGGCCAAGCTGGTCTTGAACTGACCTCAGGTGATCCTCCTCCTTCAGCTTCCCAAAGTGTTGGGATTACAGGTGTGAGCCACCTCACCCGGCCAGGTGCCAGTTTTTATAATGGCCAACACTTCTCTAGAAAGTAAATCTTAAGTGTTCCCCCTAAATGCAAACGGAGTGGTTGACATTTTTCACTGATTGGGGAGGGGACTGTACTGAGTCTGGCTGTTTACAAAGGCTTTCAACCAATTCTGTCTTCAACTGTTACTCATACCATCTTGCAGAGGATAGGATGTCTCCAATTTCTGAGGCATTCTGGGGGCGTTGTGACATGTACTGACTGTTTCTGATTTACCTTGTGTGTTCATATTGGACCAGTATTCATCTCAATTTGATCTGTTACTATTTTTCACTCCGATTTGCACATTCTAGGATTTTGTTCTCTGCTATTATGTCTCTTGACATTCTCTTTGCCTGAGGGTTCCCCTCCCCTCTCTTTCCTTCATTTCTTTTTTCTTTCTTTCTTGAGACAGGATCTTGCTCTGTTGCCCAGGCTGTAGTGCAGTGGTGCAATCATGACTCACCGCAGCCTCAACCTTCTGGGCTCAAGGGATCCTTCCCCAAGTAGCTGGGACTACAGGCACGTACCACCATACCCAGCTAATTTTTCTGTGTTTTGTGGAGATGGAGTTTCACCACGTTGCCCAGGCTGGCCTGCCTTGGCCTCCCAAAGTGCTAGATTATATGTGTGCAGCACTGCATCTGGCCCCGGTTTTTAAGTATTCATCTGTCATTTTAGTGAGGTTTCTTTAGGTCGAGCTTGTTGAAACATACATATAACTTACGTAAAGTAAAATGCTTTTTTCGTGTAAAGTTGTGTGAATTTCAACAGACACAAGTCCCATGCAAGTTAGAGAAAGTTTCCATCACTTCAAGTTCCCTTTTGCCCCCTTGTAGTCAGTTTCTCCCTTCACGCCAGTGTCCACGTACACAACCTTGGTGAAAGAAACAGTGTAGGTATTTATCCCCATAGGGCTTACACTCAAGTTTATATCCATGGGAATTATTTCTTAGGTCAAAATTTGATAAGAAGAATAGCTATGTTTTAGTTATTTTCAACTAAGCTGATTATCTCAGTCTTTCTGATGTTCTATTCTTTTACTTAAAATTTTCAAATGACTTTTAAAAAAAAAATGGACTATTTAACAGCACCTGGGGGGGGAATAGACTATATTTGAGAAGAATTTTAAGTTTACAGCAAAATTGAGCAGAAAGTAGAATTTCTCTATATCCCCTGTGCCCACACATGCATGCCTTTTCCCACTTGAAGTGACATTTAAAAAAAACATATACCTGTCTTTTTTCCCTTTAAATAGGGACAGAGGTCGGAGGAGCAGATCACGCTTGCGAAGGCGGTCCCGATCACGGGGTGGTCGTAGACGAAGAAGCCGAAGCAAAGTAAAGGAAGATAAATTTAAAGGAAGTCTTTCTGAAGGAATGAAAGTTGAGCAGGAATCTTCGTCTGATGATAAGTAAGACTAGAACTTTCCCATAACTTCATTTTTCCAGTTTAGAGAAGTCCTACTTGACTTGGAAATCGTTTCCACCTAAATATCATAAATGGTTCCATTAATTTGGCTCTAAATTTAAAAGTTAATCTTTTGTGAATATTGTGTAGGTTGTATCACAGAATTAGTGGTTTTCTGAATTTAGGGTTTCAGCTTTGGCTGGAGTGAATATTGGGCCTTCATTTTATTGTGAGCCTACCCTTTGTTTTTATTATGAACAACACATACATTAGTCCTGCCAGCTCAAGTTAACAGATTTCGGGAGGAATATCCTGTAAAAGTTTAGACCTTTGAGTTTGTGTCAGATGATACATACTTTGCAATTGCTATTTTGTGGTGGGTGTCCTTGTTACAATGTGAAAATGTAGAAACATTTGAAGCCTCTAATAAAATAATGGGGACATTTTTCCCTGTTTCTACAAAAATTAGCCGGGCCTGGTGTCACACACCTGTAGTCAGGAGGCCTGAGGTGAAAGGATTGCTTGAGCCTGGTAGGAGGAGGTTTCGGTGAGCTGTGATCACACCGCTGCACTCCAGCCTGAGCCAAAAGAGTGAGACCCTGTCTCATAAATAAATAAAATGCAAACTTGATTGTCTAGGTAGAATATCTCAAAAATAAATGGGACAAATCTAGAGCCATTCTCAACAGGAGGTTATTTACCTCCATGGGGGCATGTCAGAGGACATTTCTTATCATCTGTTGGCTAGAGGCCAGAGATAACGCATTCTACAATGCACAGGGTATCCCCCCACACACACACACACACGCACACAACTATCCATATCAAAAAAACAAATCTTAGTAAGGATGAAAAACCTTAATTAAAAGCAGGTGATTAAGAAAGCCGGGTGGGGGAAGGGCAGTCTACATAGATTCTGATATAATCAGAATGCAGTTTGCCTGTTCTTCTGCAGTGAAGAATATCTGCATAGTCTTCAGATATGCAGAGTCCTTACAAATGTCTGTATATTCTTCACTGCATATTCATATGCAAGAATATTCCTGTGCATCCGATAGTATCATAGAAAAAGTTGCACTGGGAAGGATCATAAAGATGGTGGAAGTGGTCTTTGAGGGATAAGTGCAGAGGGTTGGGGGCAATGTATCAGAGTAAAGCCACGTTCCCCTTCAGATTAGATGCACATATTTGCATATACATTTTTGATGGGGAAATACGGGTGTAGCTTTCTTGAGCTTTCAGGTGGTTCTGCCATCCAGAAAAGGTAGCAATTTATTTATCCTTGCCATTGTTTTATAGGTGAGAAAACTGAGGCTAGGGAGGTAAAGTGACTTTGCTAAGGTCATGGAAAAACTAGTGGTAACTTTTGCAAACCTGCAGTTATTTCTTTTATTCCCATTTTTGGTGCCATGAAATAGATGAGAAGAAGACTTAAACAAAGGTTAGATGACTTCCCTGCATTCCAAACCAGGCAGTTAACTGAGATGGTTTGGAAATAAGAGTAATAGGACTTAAGACTTTTGCTCTAACTTACTGATATCTACATTTTCCTGTCTTTCACTTTAAAATGTATAAGGGATATGGTTTTAGAATCTCTAAGAATGTTTGAATTTTTCTTTCAGCCTTGAAGACTTTGATGTGGAGGAAGAAGATGAAGAAGCCCTGATAGAACAGAGAAGAATCCAAAGGCAAGCAATTGTTCAGGTATGTGATTTTAGTGAAAAATAATCTTCATTGTAGTAAAATATTTTTTTGCTTTAGCAAAAAAGTGACCTTAAAAACAGTTGATCGAGTCCTTAGCAAAGGAGAGTATATATAATATTATCTTCATCAGATTTGAAAAAATGATCATTTTTTTATTTACTGAGACTGAGATGGTTGCTCTTTGTTGGTTATACATAGAATTCTGGTTGTTTATAACATATCTGATATAAACCTCTTCTGTAAGACACGAGAATTTGAAGTTTGCTTTCTTTTTAAGTTAATGAACACATATGAGTATAGAATAAACTGGAGGAATTTCATTTAGCAAAAAATTATAAATGTTACTATGTGAATAAAATAGTGTCTTAATGGCAAGTTTCGTAATGTGAATATGGTGATTTAAATGAAACATTTGAAAAATAATTTTAAGACTAGAGCCAGATGATGAAGAAGATTGGGTGGGGAAAGAATGTTGTATAAAGATCTTGATAGAGTCATTTAATTATAAGGCTTGGTGACTTGGAAAGTTGTCAGCTCTTCCTTAGAAGACAAGGAGAAAACAGCTGTGGCAGCTTACCTAAACACACATAGCAAACCATAACTCAGGTATCAGTATGCCACATTGGCGTGAAGGACAGAACTTGCATCACCAGAAAGGAAGTAGGGCAAAACTAATTCCAAGGGGAAGCTTATTTTTCTGGGACACTGGTAAAATTGTTGTTAATAAACTGATATCAGGCCGGGTGCAGTAGCTCACACCTGTAATCCCAGCACTTTGGGAACCAAGGTGGGTGGATTACCTGAGGCTGGGAATTCGAGACCAGCCTGACAGACATGGAGAAACCTTTTCTCTACTAGAAATACAGAATTAGCCAGGCATGGTGACGCATGCCTATAATCCCAGCTACTCAGTAGAGTGAGGCAGGAGAATCACTTGAACCAGAGAGGTGGAGTTTGTGGTGAGCCAAGATGACACCGTTGCACTCTAGCCTGGGCAACAAGAGTGAAACTGTGTCTCAAAATAAATAAACAGACAAACTGATATCCCTGAAGATGTGGATGAATCTTGTTCTTGCCCACGTCCACAGTCCCTTACCTCCAATCCTTGGGGGCCAGATGTGCTTCGGAACTCAGACATTTTTGAGTTTTAGAAAGATGATATGGCACACCTATTATATGATTTTGTGCCATCAGTGGGGTCTGCCTCAGACTCCATCGTCAGACACATTGACATTTCTACAGTGAGGCATGCTATAATAGTTACACTGAGGAGAAAAGAAGACAATAAATGGCCTCTCATCTGATCAGGTCACATGTTGCCACCTGATGAATAAGCACCAAACAAAGAAAAACTTTTGGCCGGGCGCGGTGGCTCACGCCTGTAATCCCAGCACTCTGGGAGGCCGAGGCAGGCAATCACCTGAGGTCGGGAGTTCAAGACCAACCTGACCAACATGGTGAAACCCCATCTTTAAAAGAAAAAGTTTTTTAGATTTTTGTGAATTTAGAAGTTACATAAGGGATCTGATTGAACCAAAGTATAAATACCTTTTGGGTTTTTTTACATTACTCGACACTTTCTCTTAACTTTTTGTTGTAGCAACTCTTAGCAAATTAGAAAGTATTTGGATAGCATCAGACTTTATGAAAGCATTCTTTTCTGTATTGTTATTGCAGAAATATAAATATCTTGCTGAAGATAGCAATATGTCTGTGCCATCTGAACCAAGCAGCCCCCAGAGCAGTACGAGAACACGATCACCTTCTCCAGATGACATTCTGGAGCGAGTAGCTGCTGATGTTAAAGAGTATGAACGGGAAAATGTTGATACATTTGAAGCCTCAGTGAAAGCCAAGCATAATCTAATGACAGTTGAACAGAATAATGGTGAGTGAGATTTATTTTTCTCCTGGTGACACTGTTCTCTGAAATTTTAGCTCTATAACTTTATAATAAGAGACCTTATTTGGGATGGGATTGGGGAAAAAAAAAGGGATAAACATGTTGCTTCTGCTAAATATCGCAATAATATATTAAATATGCTTTTATGGATGTTCTCTATAAATGTGTTTTTATTCACGTATCCTGAATAGTATACTGATTCCCACATAATTCATTACCTTTTGTTTTGCTTGCGGTTTTAAAGTAAATCCAATTATGATTTTATTTCACCTGTAAATACTTGTTTGTATCTCTGTAAGATAACATTAATGTTTAAAAACATTAAATAAAAGAAGAGGTTTCTGCTTTTTGGTTACCCCAAAAGATAGTTTGTACAGGAAAGGCAGGGTAAACACGTTTATTATTTTCTTTATTTACCAGTTTGTAGACTAGAATAGAATTGGTGCCCTAGCAACCTCCAGAGATAGCTAATGAGAACTTGACTGTTTTGTTAGGTGTTCATCATTTGGTGTCACTATGTACTTGATGTGTTTCTATCCAGTGCTGTTATTTTTCTTTCTGAATCTCAAATTGGTCTAACTGGGCTGGAGAAAGGAGCCCCTTTAGTTGATGTCTCATGTCCTTTTGGCCCAGCCCTTTAGTATTGAATATAGCTTTCTTACTTTCTAGAACAGGAGCCAGCAAACTTTTTGTCTAAGAGATCAGGTGGTAAATAGTTGAGCCTTTAGTAATTTTATTGGCCTTTTCCCTCTATAGTTCCATGTAGGTTGGAGGGCAGAACCTGCTACAGACAGTACATTGATGAATGAACATGGCTACGTTCCAAAAAAAAATTTGACACTGAAATTTGAATTTCATCTAATTTTCACTTACCACAAAGTATTCTATTTTTTTTCCCCCATGAACACTTAGAAATGTAAAAATAGGCCATACAGAAAGAAGCAGCCAGCTAGATTTGGCCGACAGTCTGTATACAGTTTGCTGATTCCTGTTCTAGCAAGGTGCCATAGATTTATCTTTTTCATGTCCTGTGCAGAGCAGAATCAGCTGTTTCTCCAAGGATCCCTGGTTTCATTTAATAGGAAATGCCATTTAGACATCACAGGACACTTACTAGTGTCTGTTATTTCTGGGCCTTTTCACTGGACACAGTTAGGAAGCAGGTACTCTTTTGTAAAGGAGGAGTTTACACAGATATTACCAATTCAAAATTGAGATTACAGGGGTTTATTAATTTAAGATTTTATATTTTTATCTCTTCGATTACAGTGAAAAATTTAGCTCTTAATAACACGATTACCCATAGGTTATTTTGAAACTTTTGTACACATAAGACATCAATATGATTATTGTTACTAAATGTGGCTTAAAATTTCAGTGGTTCTTTTTGTTGTTAGGATACATTCTAAGGTGTATAGGCATAATTCTCTGTCTAAGATCAGTTGAAATAATCCTCTGTGTGGTATGTCACAAATTTGATAGGTTTAGGTTTATATTCATTTGCTTTTGATTTTTAGGAATCATCTTTTTTTCCTTTATAGGCTGTGCCATAGTTTATTCAGTCAGACTTCTGATGATACTTGAATTGTGTCCAGTTTTTGGCTGTTCATTGGGTACTGATTATAATGGCATTGTGCATTAAGTCATTCTTTAATTCTTGGCTTCTGCATTTTAGGATAGTTCCCTAGAAGTAGGATTGCTGGGTCAGAAAAGGGAGTGAATATATAATTTTGCTATATATTGCCAAATTTCTCTCTTTTATAAGCGTTATACCATTTTGCCATCTTTCTGAGTGCTTGTTTATCCAGAGTCTTGTTAACAGAATGTTATTGTACTTTTGGATTTTTAGCTAGTATCAGAGATCAGAAATTGATACATCATTGTTTAATTTGCATTTCCTTAATGTAAGTGATAATGAGCATGCGTTCATATGGGTAAAGCTACTGGATTTTTATTCTAGAAACTCTTTTTGCCTTTTTTAGTTTTTTATGGGATTATTGGACTTTTTAAGGGAAAGATACCTAGAGATCTGTATCTATGGTGGAAATATTAACCTTTTGAGATTTTTAAGGTGCAGATAACATTTTTTAAAGGTGAACTTTTATTTTTTATTTATTTATTTATTTATTTTTGAGACGGAGTTTCACTCTTGTTACCCAGGCTGGAGTGCAATGGCGCAATCTCTGCTCACCGCAACCTCTGCCTCCTGGGTTCAGGCAATTCTCCTGCCTCAGCCTCCTGAGTAGCTGGGACTACAGGCACGCACCACCATGCCCAGCTAATTTTTTGTAGTTTTAGTAGAGACGGGGTTTCACCATGTTGACCAGGATGGTCTTGATCTCTTGACCTCGTGATCCACCCGCCTCGGCCTCTCAAAGTGCTGGGATTACAGGCTTGAGCCACCACGCCCGGCGGTGAACTTTTATTTTAACATAAAGTCATCGTTAGCTATTAGCTTATTCATTTAAACTAAGAATAGTAAAAGTTAACATTAGGTCCTTCAACTTTTTTTTTTTTTTTTTTTTTTGAGTGGGACTCCAATTACACAAATATTAGGCCACTTGAAGTTTTTTTTTTTTTTTTGAGCTGGAGTCTCGCTGTCACCCAGGATAGAGTGGAGTGGTGTGATCTTGGCTCACTGCAGCCTCTGTTTTGGGTTCCAGCAAGTCTCCTGTCTTAGCCCCCCAAGTAGCTGGGATTACAGGCACCTGCCACCATGCCTGACTAATTTTTATATTTTTAGTAGAGATAGGGTTTTGCCTTGTTGGCCAGGCTGGTCTCAAACTCCTAACTTCAGGTATTCCACCCGCTTCAGCCTCCCAAAGTGCTGGGATTACAGGTGTGAGCCACCACGCCCACCCAGCCTTTCAGTTTTTTGAAATGCATTCTGTTACTAAAGATGAATAGCTTTATGTATCTTAAATGTTAATAAAGTGATTCTAAATCGAATACTATTGGGAAACTGATGTGCAAGAGGGCAGAAAAGTTTGAATTGCTGTGAGTTTCCGTTCCTAATTTTGTGTTTTAAATTGTCTCTTTACTTTTCAAACATTAATGCTAATTTCCTTTAAGGTTCATCTCAAAAGAAGTTGTTGGCACCTGATATGTTTACAGAATCTGATGATATGTTTGCTGCGTATTTTGATGTAAGTAATTTTAAATTATTTAATTTTAAATAATTTTTCCTGTTAAACAGGAAAAAATATAACATATATGGGTGTGTGTATATACACACAGAGAAAGAAGGATAAAGCAGATGTAATAAATACTTTGAACAGTGTAGGTGAAAGGTATCTGAAAACTCTACTAGTTTTGCATCTTCTGAAATTATTGTCAAAAATTTTATGAGAAGTATGGCAGAACTGTTTGAGAGCTTTATTTTTAATTTTTATAAAAAAAAGTCAAACACCAAATGACTCAAATATGTAGTTGTTTGTACAGTATTGTATATTTAAATACATACACATACATGTGGTAGTTAGGTGAGATGAGATACCAATATTTTTTAGGTCTTTATTAGAATAGACTCTGCTTTGGGACCTCTATATTGTATTAAGAGGTTATTGAGAACTGAAAGATTTGGAGTTTAATAGAACTTATTGAAGAATTGGAAATGTTAAAAGGAGTATATTAAGAAATTTTGCTGATTTAGCCATTTTATTTCATAAATTTTTATCTATGCCTTATGTTGGAAAAGTCTTAAACTATAAACACAGTCAAACATAGGGACATTTTCAATATAAATTTCAAAGGACATGAGAAATATGAGGCCTTCATAAAAGAGGTAGGGAAAATAAACAAAGGAAAATAGAAATGGGGTAAGAGAAATCATCATGTATATGTAGGCGTACACACACACAGAAACAGGAACACCAACATATGGATGAATTAGGAGAGGACGAAATGAGTATTGAGCCAATTGTGGTGTCAGTGGTCATTTGCTTGGTTGATATTGAAGGATCTTCTGGGTATCACAGAGAGTAAGGTCCAATAAAGAATCTTCAGAAGTACCACATACTCTTTTATTTTTCAGTTATCCACACAGTTTCAACTAGTGCAGCCACATGGGAAAAACACAAATGGTATAACAGCTATACAAAATTGTATCTGGTTTTGAATTATTTTCCCTTTTTTCTCTTTTGTTTTGAGATAGGGTCTCGCTCTGTCCCAGACTAAAGGGTGGAGGGCAGTAGCGAGATCATGGCTCACTGCATGCAGCCCTGCACTCCAGGCGTAGTCGATCTTCCTGCTTCAGGCTACCAAGTAGCTGGGACTACAGACACGAGCCACTACACCTGGCTTTTTTTTTTTTTTTTAAAGTAGAGAAGAGGTGTCACCGTGTTACCCAGTCGGGAAGGTTTTTTGTTTTGTTTTGTTTTTTCTTGAGTGTCATTTTGAATCAAGAGACTAAGGTTTTATGTCTCAGCTAGGTTGGATTTACAGAAGTGATAGTAAGAATTTACTTAATTTGGAATAAAATGCTTTTATTAAGTTATATCTGGGGTTACCCTTTGCAAGCCTCTGCCTTCCGGGTTCAAGCAGTTCTCCTGCCTCAGCCGCCTGAGTAGCTAAGATTGTAGGCGCCTGTCACCACACCCAGCTAATTTTTCTGTTTTATGGGGTTTCATCATTTTGGCCAGGCTGGTCTCAAACTCCTGACCTCATGATCCACCCACCACCACCTCAGAAAGTGCTGGGATTACAGGTGTGAGCCATTGCTCCTGGCCTACCCTTTCTGTTTTAAAGGAGGGGCTTTAAATGTCTGACAAGTGGGTAAACTGTTCATGTTGCCCCTTTAATTTCAGAGTGCTCGTCTTCGGGCCGCTGGCATTGGAAAAGATTTCAAAGAGAATCCCAACCTCAGAGATAACTGGACTGATGCAGAAGGCTATTATCGTAAGTTCGCGTTTTATATTAACTTTAGAGTTCATTGTAACACCTTGCAAAAGCACGCTGCATGATGCAATCACACATTATTGGACAACTCTGAAAAATCACATCACAGTGCCATTGCTTAAAAAGTGTGGCACACCCAACAGCTGCACGAAGTCGTGTATTCTATAAGCAGCCCAGAAGCATCACAAATTGAGGTGAGGTAAAGTCTTGAAGTACAACCTAAATCTGTTCAAAGTTATTTTCAGCCATGAGATAATCCTCCAGAAGGAAGGGATATGTCACTTACTCATCTTGATCTGAAACCAAGAAAAACGACAAACAGGAAACTTTGGATGCCAGTCATGCAGCGTTTGTCATGCAGAACTACAACTGGGAAAACTCCAGGCAGCACATTTCTTCCCTACTCAGTGTTAAAATTGTAGGCAGTTGTTAGGACAACAGGAACTCTTCTAGTGATCTGAAGTGGACGTGCAGCTTCCAACCACACTGTGATAGAGTGAGTCAGTGGAGACATGACTTTGATTCTCCATTGTGTCTAGGAAACCAAATAGTAGAGATTTAACACAATCTTTAAGTGACTGCACTGCAGTTCCTACTTTCTGATTCTGTTTATTATAGTCTGAATTCTAATTTTTTAATTTGCTTTTTAAGGTGTGAACATAGGTGAAGTCCTAGATAAGCGTTACAATGTGTATGGCTACACCGGGCAAGGTGTATTCAGTAATGTTGTACGAGCCAGAGATAATGCAAGAGCCAACCAAGAAGTGGCTGTGAAGATCATCAGAAACAATGAGCTCATGTAAGTTCCGAAGATGTGTGATGAAACCTTCAACAATGCAGATATTTAGAGATAAACTTTTTTTTTTTTTTTTTTTTGAGATGGAGTCCCGCTCTGTCGCCCAGGCCTCCCGGGTTTAAGTGACTCTCCTGCCTCAGCCTCTGGAGTAGCTGGGGCTATAGGCACATGCCACCATGGCCGGCTAATTTTTCTACTTTTGGTGGAGATGGGGTTTCATTCACCGTATCGGTCAGGCTGGTCTCGAACTCTCGGCCTCCCAAAGTGCTGGGATTACAGGTGTGAGCCACCGTGCCTGGCCTTAAACTATTTTTTTAAAGTGTGATACGTGATACAATGTGTAAAACAAGTATTGCAATTATAAAGTAACAGAAACAGTTGTTTTTGACTGGATTTTAAAATTATAGCCATATGTTATATGTATGTACTAGAACAATAAGCTCATTATTTTTAATTCATTTCAGTGCATTTTAGTACCTACTGTGTGCACTGATAACAACTTAAACTCCTTCCTTCTATTGCCTGTCTTTTACCATCCTTTACTTTAAGACGAGTTGAGAAATGAAAAAATCATATTGATTAGCTGTCACTATGGTGACCTGCAAAAAAGTGAAAATTTATCAGAGTGAAGAGAATCTGTCTTTTTATTTATTTTATTTTATTTTTCTAGAGATGGAGTCTTGCTGTGTCACCCAGGCTGGAGTGCAGTGGGCTGATCTGGGCTCATTGCAACTTCCGTTTCCCGGGTTCAAGTGATTCTCCTGCCTTAGCCTCCTGCGTAGCTGGGATTACAAATGCTCACCACTGTGCCCTGCTAGAATCCGTCTTTTTTTAAATTATTATTTATTGCTGTTTTCCTCCAATAAAATAATTACCTTACTCTTTTAATACCACACACTGAGCTGGTATTAAAATCAACTTAATGTTTTTGAAGTGAAGTAAGTGTTAAGTTTAGATTACCTTAGGCTTAGAAAGCGCCTTGTTTTGATAGGAAGCCCCAACTTCCATATTTATTAGCTGCTCACTATAAATATAGCTTTTGACAAATTATAACCAGAATTTCCTCAGATAACCAAGTGTTAAAATTTGATAAGGCATCCATTACTACAATTTTTTTTGATGCAGTTTTGTTCTGTCACCCAGCCTGGAGTGCAGTGGTATGATCTTGGCTCACGGCAACCTCTGCCTGCTGGGTTCAAGCCATTCTCCTCCTTCAGCCTCCTGAGTAGCTGGGATTACGGGTGCCTGCCACCATGCCTGCCTAACTTTTGTATTTTTAGTAGAGATGAGGTTTCACCATGTTGGCCAGGCTGGTCTTTAACTCCTGACCTCAAGTGATCCACCCTCCTCAGCCTCCCAAAGTGCTGGGATTACAGGCATGAGCCGCTGCACCCAGCCTGTTTTGGAATAGAATTACAAGATTGATTTTCCTTCACACAAAATCAAAATTTTTAAAAAATCAAAATAAAGGTGGGTTTGTTCCTCAGTGTTTCTGTTTTGTGCATTGATTATTTTGGAAATTTATGATAATGATAATTGACTAAATATAAAGTATGTGAATGATTCATAGAGACGTTATTTCTCAGTAGATTTATTAGTATTTAAAAATATACAGCCTCCTCCCACACATCACCTGATCATCACACTGGGGCTAGCAAGTATATATCTCCTCAATTCTGTATTTATTCAATTTTATATTTCATTTTAGGCAAAAGACTGGTTTAAAAGAGCTAGAGTTCTTGAAGAAACTTAATGATGCTGATCCTGATGACAAATTTCATTGTCTGCGACTCTTCAGGCATTTCTATCACAAACAGCATCTTTGTCTCGTATTCGAGCCTCTCAGGTACACTTTCAAAACTATGCATTAAACTGAAAATTTAACTTCATCTTTACCACCTCATTTTGGATAAATGCTGTGACAGATTTTTGGGCCTTTGATTTGTTTTTTCCACACAGCTCTGGTTTTTGTTCTTTAACTTTTGGTTAACAGATAGTCTTTTTTTGGTGACAGAGTCTCACTCTGTTGCTCAGCCTGGAGTATGGTGGCACAATCTTGGCTCACTGCAACATCTGCTTCCTGGGTTCAAGTGATTCTCGTGCCTCAGCCACCCAAATAGCTGGGATTACAGGTGCACACCACTACACCTGGCTAATGTTTGTAGTTTTAGTAGAGACAGGGTTTTATCGTCTTGGCCAGGCTGATCTCGAACACCTAACCTCAATTTATCTGCCCACCTTGGCCTCCCAGAGTGTTGGAGTTACAGGTGTGAGCCACTGTGCTTACAGTCTCTTGAATCATGAATCTGCAAACGTTAGTTGACTATACCATATACCAGGCAGTATTCTTATGTAGCCCATATGTCAATAGAGTTTTTTTAAATTAAGTGCTTCAAGGAAGGGATTTTTATTTTTAACAGCATGGCTTTGTTGTGTTTTCAAATGTGAGTCTATTCTAAAATCGAAATGGGAGTTTTACCTTGCATATCTTTCTTCCTACTTATTTAGAAAATTGAATTTATTGGCAAATTGTGTTATATACATACAATTTGATATGCTCTCATTCCAGTATAAAATAATTTGTCAGATGTGGAGGTGGGTTCTTAACTATTTTTGTTTGTGTTTTGCACTTGATTTTACTTTATGCTTGCAAATATTTTTGCCTTCTTTTATTTACATTTTGCATTTTAACTCCGGCTTTGTTTTTTTGTTTTTGTTTTTTCTCCTAAAAGTATGAACTTACGAGAAGTGTTAAAAAAATATGGTAAAGATGTTGGTCTTCATATTAAAGCTGTAAGATCCTATAGTCAGCAGTTGTTCCTGGCATTGAAACTCCTTAAAAGATGCAATATTCTACATGCAGATATCAAGCCAGACAATATCCTGGTAAGTCAAACAGCCAGGCTGCCCTGCACATCTTGTACTTTATATCACTTCTTACTAACAATCTGATTATTACTATGAGAAATGACACTTAGAAACATAGGTCGGTATATTAATAACCTATTTCAAATGACTAATAATTTTTACCTTTGTTGGATATTGGACAGTGAAATTTTATTGACAAGTATGAAGAAAAAGGAAATGTGCCATTGTCCCTTTTTTTTTTTTTCCCTCTTGATTAATGGATTTAAAATATGCATAAAGCCTGGAATGCTTTAATGTAGTTATAGTGGGTTTCTTCTGTTATCTTAAAAAAAGCTGCACAGGTTGCTATTTTGAAATAAGGAGTGTTTGTACTTTTTTGTTTGCTAATTTTATAGCTCCCTGACTCCTAATGGAGTTAGGAAAATTTAAGAGAATTACTGCTCTTAAGCTGATGTACAGAGTTGAGCCTAAAATGTGCCTCGTAGTAACTCTTTCCTTCTTTGTTCTTTATTGCTTTAGAAGCTGCGGCTCCTGGGGGCCCAAGCATAGTAAAACTCAGTTGTGGTTAGGTATTGTATTGAAAGACGTCGCTTTTGAAGTTTTTTTATTTTTATTTATTTATTTTTTTAACTCTTAAGTTCATGGGTACACGTGCAGGCTTGTTACATATGTAAACTTTTGTCATGGAGGGTTTGTTGTGTAGATTATTTTCATCATCAGGTATTAAGCCTAGTACCCATCAGTTATTTTTCCAATCCTCTCCCTTCTCTCACCCTCCAGCCTCTGATGGACCCCAGTGTGTATTGTTCCCCCTCTGTGTCCATGTGTTCTCACCTTTTGAAGTTTTAATCCTCTTCAACTAATAACTACTGGTGGTTAACATGCAGATTTCACTATGTTGTATGTGTTTTTGAAATTTTGAAAAACATAAATAGTATCATAGTGATGTGATTAAAGCACACACACACTCTTCCCTGGACCCATTTCTTCACCCTGTTCTGTGGCCTTCAGTTTGGGGCGTGTTTACAACTTGGAGAATTCTAGCTTATCTGCTGGTAACAGCCTGCATTTCATTTTTTTTTTTTTTAATGGGTTTCCTTTATCAGCTCTTCTACGGTTGATACCAAGGAGAGATCCTTAAGACTAAAAACTAAGCATGTAAGGTGTCCTTTATTGGAAACTGTTTGAGCTATAACAAAGTAAATACTTTTTTCTTTCTTTTTTTTTTTTTGAGGCAAGGTCTTGTTCTGTCACCTAGGCTAGAGTGCAGTGGTGCCGAATGGCTCACTGTAACTTCGAACTCCTAGGCCCAAGCAGTTCTCCTGCCTCAGCCTCCCCAGTAGCTGGAACTACCTACAGGAACATGCCACTGTGACACTTAATTTTTAAATTTTTTTAGAGATGAGGTCTTGCTGTATTGTCCTGTCTGGTCTCAAACTCCTGGGCTCAAGCAGTCCTCCTGTACCCTCCCAAAGTGCTGGGATTATTATAGGTGTGAGCTCCCATGCTTGGCCAAAATAAATTCTTAAAACAATGGTGGTTGAATTAAAGGACTTTTTAGTTTAAGGACTTCTTATCAATAAGTAAGCCCTTTAATTCATATTTCTCTTTTTCTTTTTTGTTAATATATTAAAATATTTCCTTCCAGACAACCACATTAGTAATGAGGTACATTCCATTTTTATGTTTGATCTGAATTATTGTTTATCTAATGTAACTTGGAGTTGAGTAATTACATTGAAATGGTAGGTACATTAAAAATGAATTGTAAATTTGTGTGGCCAATTTCATGGTTTACTTTTACCTCAATTTTTTGTTTTTTAATTGCGAAATACATAGTTCATGTCAAAGAATATGTAAAACATGTTCAATTTATTTATTTATTTTAACATGTTCAATTTAAAAGGTCATTTACAGTTAGTACCTTTGTAACCATGGTGGAGGTTAAAGAATAACACATTTGCTAGTGTCATAGAAGCTCTTGGTTTTAAAGCATACTGCTAAACTAGTGTAGGTTTTTACATACATTTCAGAAGTGTTTTCTCTTCTTCCTGGGGAAGGAAAAAATAAGACCTCAGTGACATGGAGCTGATTTTTGTTAATGAAACTCCAAAGCCTTTAGCTCGTGGTTCAGTGTGGCTTAAGTACCACATCCCTCATGACAGGAGCAGAAGTTGTGTAGCAAACCGAAGTGCATACGGGGTGGATGCCCTGCTGTTATTTAAGGCAGTATAGCCAGCCCAGGAGTTCCACTGATAGATTCTAATTTTAAAATGGTTCTGAGGTTTTCTGTGAGTATTGAAACCGCTTAAGTACCTGAACTAAGTTTTAAGTTGGGCACGGTGGCTCACGCCTGTAATCCCAGCACTTTCGGAGGTGGAGGTGGGTGGATCACAAGGTCAGGAGTTTGAGACCAGCCTGGCCAAGATGGTGCAACCCTGTCTCTAGTAAAAATACAAAAATTAGCTGGGCACAGTGGCACATATCCGTAATCCCAGGTACTCGGGAGACTGAGACAGGAGAATCGCTTGAACCTGGGAGGCGGGGGTTGCAGTGAGCCAAGATCGTGCCATTGCACTCCAGCCCGGGTGACAGAGTGACACTCCATCTCAAAAAAAAAAAAAAAGTTTTAAAAAACTTTTCTATTTTAAGATAATTACGTTTCTGATTTCCAAAATGAAGAGAATGATAATCAATGTGGAAGTTAAAAGTAATCATTTCTGTTATTATTAGTAGCTTAATTCTGGCTATCATTTATAATAGTCCAATCTCCCCATAAAGACTGCCTAAGGCTATTTAAAATGTTATGTTGCTTTGGGGTGGGAGCAGTAGGCCAAGTTCAAGTTCCAACTCGGTATTTGTGTGTGTCTCTTTTGAAGGGGGGAAGGGACTCTGGAATATGAATTATCTTCACTTGTTAATCCTGAACATGCTTCTGACTCATGAGTGGCAGCAGTCATGGGAGCAACTCCAGCCTTTCTCAGCAGATGTCACTATTACTGTGTATGTTGAAGTATTTACAAAGGAAAAAAGAAACAAATGACTAATACAGAGTTCATGTTTATCAGTTTTTCCAGATATATTTAACATTTTCTTGACTAATACCGTTGTATTTAAGGGATTTAATATTTTTTAGACTGGAAGCGATTGCTAAATTTAGGATGATATAGCAAGCTTGGGATGAAAAATGTTTTTGTTCAAGTTTAATCTGAATCACCCTTCTGCTTTCATTGCCATCCTAATTCTCTGGCAACTGAAAGTTAAGTCTGATTCCTTAGTAATAAAACTTGACTTTATTCAGGTATTTAGGATCTTTTTAGAAGATGCCTTGCTTCATAAAATGAGATTTTTCTCTCAGTACCTCACCCTTTTAAAAGTGCAGTTGTTAAAATTAAATATACTTTATGGTATCTCACGTTTCCTCACTGAAAACAGTTTTTCTCATTGTAATGAATATTTGATATATCTTAACTTTTCATAGTTAGGAAATTGAATTGAAAATAAATAGAAAATGAATTTTTAAATGAGTGTCTTTGTTCTCAAAATAAAGCAGTAATTTTCATTTATTTGTATTATTCCTGGCTTGAATTAAATTCCTTTGAAAAAATGTTTTGCAGGTTAATGAATCAAAAACTATTTTAAAGCTTTGCGATTTTGGGTCGGCCTCACATGTTGCGGATAATGACATAACACCTTATCTTGTCAGTAGATTTTATCGTGCTCCTGAAATCAGTAAGTTTCTTAATGTTCTTTGACCTGGGCCATCATATGTGGTGGAAACCGCTTACTTAATATCTAAGCACTGTTTTCCATCACACTTCAGCAGCTGCACGAGTTCATTCATGAGGAAGGGAACCATAGCAAGTTCATCCTCCTCAGGTGGAATGAAGGTAGTTGTGACAGGAGTCTTGATCATGTCGGGCAAGAGTAGCAAAACAGTTGTGGAAAATCCTCGACTTTAGAAGACTGCTCTTGATTATTCAAGGTCTGATTATCACATTTATGGATTGTATGGGACCTTTGTTTTTTCCTGTTGCCTTGGTTGAGGCTGACTAGCACCTCCACCAAAGGCAAAATGAGAAAAGAGAAGAAATACATATTTTCTTTTGCCCTTTAAGTTCCTCCCCAAACCTCCACTTCTTAAGGTTTTTGAGTCTGTATTAAGAATTAGTGGGAACGAACACAAAACTACTTGTCAAACTAAGGCATTAAGATTGTGGTTATAGTCCAAGCTAAGGAAGCCCCTCATTAGTGGAAATAAAACTTAATAGTAGTCAATTTTCTTTATCTTTGTATATTAAAACTTTGTTTTGTTTTCAGTTATAGGTAAAAGCTATGACTATGGTATAGATATGTGGTCTGTAGGTTGCACCTTATATGAACTCTATACTGGAAAAATTTTATTTCCTGGCAAAACCAATAACCATATGCTAAAGCTCGCGATGGATCTCAAAGGAAAGATGCCAAATAAGGTAAGACATTAGCATGAGCTTACTCTTTAAGGTCTTAGTTTCTTATAAACTGACAGACTGCTGACATTTGCTCACCACATACTAACTACAAAACAAAACTTTCAGAAAGGCGGGTAGGTGGCTATCATGATTGCTCAGGTTCTTTCCTTTTTCTGGTGTTTAAATGAGTGGTTCTAATCAGCCAAGAGCTAATAATAGAACTTTTTTAGTGATGGACA
>NW_016107546.1:2695033-2696609 GCF_001604975.1 Cebus imitator | reverse complement strand
TTGAGACAGAGTCTTGTTCTGTCACCAGGCACCAGGCTGGAGTTCAGTGACACAATCTCGGTTCACTGTAGTCTCCGCCTCCTGGGTTCAAGCAATTCTTCTGCTTCGGCCTCCCGAGTAGTTGGGACTACAGGCGCACACCACGCCCAGCTAATTTTTTTTGTATTTTTTAATAGAGACAGGGTTTTCACCGTCTTGGCCAGGATGGTCTCGATTTCTTGACCTCGTGATCCACTCGCCTCGGCTTCCCAAAGTGCTGGGATTACAGGTGTGAGCCACCGCACCTGGCGCATAACTTAGCTTTTTAAGATGTTAGCCTATTTGCTGAATTTCTGAAAAAAAAATGTACACATTTTTTGTAAAGGTCCGAAGCCTGTATGGTTTTTAGTTTTTAATGGTTTTTTTTGTTTGTTTTTGAGACTGGATCTGGCTCTGTGTCCCAGGCTGTAGTACAATTACCACTGCAGCCTCGAACCGAACCCCTGGGCTCAAGCAATTCTCCTGCCTCAGTGTAGCTGGGACTACAGGCATGTGCCACCACACCTAGCTAATTGATGTTTTTGTAGAGGTGGAGTTGCAATGTTGATCAGGCTGATTTTTACATATTGCCCAAATTCTTTTATGTTGGACTGTTTTTTTTTTTTTTTTTTTTTTTTTTTTTTATTTTGTTTTTTTTTTTTTTTTTTTTTTTTTTTTAAGAATAAGTTCATAAAAATGAGCTATGTCGGTGTTTGTTTTAATGAAGTCTGACCTGTATCATATTGGGACTATTGGCATGTAATTTGTAAAGTGGTATTAATTAGGTTTCCTAACTGCCAAGGAGAAAAAAAACCTGAGTTCTGTAATATTTTTAGGAACAAATAATTTACAGTCTTTGTTGAATCTCCAATTTTAAATAGTGAAAGCACAATTTGATGTTAAAGTTGTTTTAAGTCACTGCCTGGACAGATAAAATTTCATGTTATTAAGTAGTGTTAGGTACAGTGTTTGTATTTGCTTTTCCAAAGATGTTAATCAATTCCTGGGAGCAAGGGAATCTGAGATCAAACAAACCTGCAGAGACTAAATAACATACTTCTTTGACTTGTTGTATATTAAATTGTTAGTAGGCCAGACTGTTTCATAATAGTTCAAAACCCAAGTTCTTGTTTTGTTTTGTAGATGATTCGAAAAGGTGTATTCAAAGATCAGCATTTTGATCAAAATCTCAACTTCATGTACATAGAAGTTGATAAAGTAACAGAGAGGGTAAGTGTTTTAAATGCAACATTCAATAGTTATTTTATTGTTAATTAATTGAATACTGAACTCATTCTAGGAGCTGTGGATTAAAAAACACAAAAGTAAATGTTTGCTTTTTGCTGTTGACCAATTCCTAAATAAAGCACATCAGGCCATGGTAGATGAAGGGATTTTAAAATGTTTTTCTGGCTGTGCGCAGTAGCTCACATCTGTAAGCCTAGCACTTTGGGAGGCTGAGGCAAGTGGATCACTGAGGTCAGGAGTTTGACCAGCCTGACCAACTTGGAGAGACCCGTCTCTACTAAAAATACAAAATTAGCTGGGCATGGTGGCA
>NW_016107546.1:2680422-2694263 GCF_001604975.1 Cebus imitator | reverse complement strand
ATCTTGGCTCACTGCAACCTCTGCCTCCTGGGTTCAAGCAATTCTCATGCCTCAGCCCCCCAAGTAGCTGGGATTACAGGTGTGTGCCACCACACCCAGCTAATTTTTGTATTTTTAGTAGAGACAGGTTTTGCAGTGTTGCTCAGGCTGGTCTCAAACTCCTGGGTTGAAGTGATCTCCCTGCCTTGGGCTTCCAGAGTGCTGGGATTACAGGCATGAGCGCGTGCCCAGCCCAGAATTGACCTTTTTCATTTAAGTTTTTTGGTTGCCTTTTAAAAAGAGTTTTAGATGAATAGATGTGATACACAGATTCATCGCATAACCACAGCATACGCTCACACACACCTAGGGTATGTAGTATGGCCTTTTGCTTCTAGGCCTGAACTGTACGTTGGTGGACTGAATACTGTAGGCACTTTTACAAGTGGTAAGTTATGCAGTGTGTATATATATTTGTTATGTATGTATATTTTTAATATTTTTGATAGACTGACCACCAAGCAACCTGATTTAAGTTACACATGCTTAGTAACCTACTTAGAGATATGCATTTTAAAAATTATTTTTAGGAGAAAGTTACTGTTATGAGCACCATTAATCCAACTAAGGACCTATTGGCTGACTTGATTGGGTGCCAGAGACTTCCTGAAGACCAACGTAAAAAAGTACACCAGCTAAAGGACTTGTTGGACCAGATTCTGATGTTGGACCCAGCTAAACGAATTAGCATCAACCAGGCCCTACAGCATGCCTTCATCCAGGAAAAAATTTAAACAAGATGAAGAAACTCCCAAGGGTTTGAGTAAATACAAAGACTGAAGAAATTTCACTGCAGTTTATTAATGTATATAAACTTATAAATATTTCTCCAGCAAATTTGAGGAAGCATGATTTATTTGAATTAACACCAAGGGTGATACTTCTTTTAGAAATGTTAGTTAATCTGTTTTGTGTCTTACGTGAAATTTCACTGTAGAACTGTTTTAAATTGCCAAGACTGCACAAAATTACAGTGCTAATGTATATGGTTGCAGTTCACATAAAGACAGAAGCATCTGTGATAAAATGAGTAGTAATATTGGGTGGTTGATTTGTTTTTAGCAGACTTGGCTTCATTTTGGTCTTCAGATAAAATGGCCAGCATAAATGCTGTTTATATTCACGTTTTCCTAGGTGTGTGTGTGCAGGCCACAGCAGCATGCCCTTGGTGTAGTCAGTGCCGAAAGGGGTCTGTTCCTTCTTGAGCCTGCCTGCAGGGATGGTCTCCTTTTAAAGCAGGTTGTGTGCAGCATTCAGTACACTGAAGGTAAGCTAAACCATCAACATCTCTGGTGTTTTAAGATGTTATTTTATTGGAACAACTGACAAATGAGGGACGTTAGCTTTGTGGCAGAATTCCCTGCATGTGTGATAACTGATCTTGTTTTATTTTTTGGCATTGCAACTGTGGCATAGTTACAATTTCTGTTTGTTCATCGCATTTAAAATTGGAAGAGAACGCGCTTGATGGATAGAGCGCCTTCAGTGTACTGTTTCTTATTAACTTTACTTTTTTAAAATCAACTTGCTATAGACTTTATATACATTTTGTTAAATACAGTTCCTAGTGACATAGAAATGATGCGTAGTTTTCATTTACTAAATACAAATGTTGAGGACTAATTCTGAAAGTCCTCATATTTAAAGGCTAGATAGACAACGTAATGAAATTTTTAACTATTTGTATGTCATTTTGAAAGTGTACTGCTTTATGGTAAAAGTGTTTTTCATTTGTTCATTGTTTTCATTATTTGTGATCATGTTGTCTTTCAATACAGGCATAAACCTTCCACTCTTGAACAAAGCAGCTGCTTTTTAAAAGCGGTAATTGCTTCTTTACCTTTTATTTCTTTTGTAAATGAATCTTTTCTTTAAGAATGTGACTTTAAAGTGTTGTCTATTGCATAAAACAGTTGACACTCACTTATTGTAAAGTGAAGATTGTTCTACTGCATGTGAAGTGGACCATGCAGATTTCTGTATGTTCTCAGTATGCATCACTAGATAATAAAGTCTTTTGTGAACAAGGCATTTGTAGCCATTTTTAAAAGTTTTTGTCTTCAGTGCTGGTAAGTCAGGTAAACCATCAGTAGTTAAAAGCAACCTTTTGTTTTTTTTCCTGAAAGTTTTTAATTGAAAGTATTATTAGTTAAAGATGTAAACCTAGCCAGAATTATCAGTTTATTATTAATTAGGATCCTAATTATTTCAAAAAAGTCCTACCAATTATTGTCAGCTTTCAGTGTAGTGAGATTATTCCTGTAGGTTATGGGGTACAATTCAGGATTTAACTAATGTTTCTGCTATTTTCTCACTTTTCCTTTTGATGGTGCGGAAAGAGAAAAAGGAAAACGGGGCACAGGCCATTCACCGCCTTCTCCAAGGGGTCTGATTTGCTGAGACACCAGCTTCACCTTCTTAACAAGGTTATTTCTGACAGCATGTGTAGATAAACATTTAGCAACAATTTAAGACAAAATCATGTAAATCAGCTTGGTTTTGCAACACAGAGGAATTTGTATTATTAACCTGGTAGAAGAGAATTTTCAGAAGTGTATGTAATCTTTTCTGTTTGGGGGGTAAAATTAATGCTTGTCTCCCTAAAGAATATGGAAAATAATCAGATTTTAGGGGTTTAAATAATATTTTTAAATTGTAAATGGGATTTTTTTATTCACCCAGGCACCTAATTACAACAAGCATGCACATTTTGGTGCATTCAAGAATGGAAAATCAGAATAGCAGCATTCTTCTGGTGGGTTTTGCTCCATTTAAAGACATGAAATGAACTACAGCCAGGAAGGTGATAGATGATATAATAAGCCACCTCTGAACCTACACCCCGTCTCTTCACGGTTTAGACTTACTAAAATAAATACAAGGTGATTTTCATCTTCAGGTAGAGTGAAGCCTTTTAAATAAGGCATCACATGTGCAGCTATTCTATCTTAACGAAATGGGTAGTGATTTTCCCACCATTATTTATTTTGGTGATAATATGCTGCATATTCAAGTCCTTTGTAGTTATTTTCACTCAAAGTAGTTGACAATTTGATGCTTCTGGTGATGTTTATGGCTTCATTTTATGTAATTTTTTAAGTAAGTTCCACTAGAAACAGTTCATCTTATACCTTCAAAGCTATTACCTGTTCTTTAAAAAACAAAGTTGCTTGTTACTTGTTCTTTGTGTTTTAGGTGCAGCTCAGTGGAAGATGATGACAACCAGAAGACATGAGCTAAGGTTTCTGTCCTATAAAAGATTCATTAAAAAATAATCCTTCGTTTAGTTTTTGTCTGATTTTTTTAGTTTTCAGCACTATGATTTGGGTTTTATTAGTGTTTGGTATTTAGAATAGTGATGCTATTGTGGTTGTTCATCTGTAAAGTGCTTGTTTTATCGTACTTCCTGCCTCTCCGCCTCCCCCAGTTTCTCCTCTCCTAAAATAAAAACAGTAGTCAACTTTAGTGATATAAAAGGCTGTTGGTGATGAGATTGCACATAACACATGGTTGTCACAATTGGATCTTAAGGATTATTAGAAAAACAGCAGCCACCAGAATAGTATATATCTAAAAGTTAGTCTTCAGCTTTTAGGCAGATGCAAAAGAATAGAAACTGGAACATTAAGAGTACTGTCCAACTCCTTTAGTATCTATTCCCCAGCTTACCCTTTAGTAACCTCGTTATTTATCAGTGTTCTAGCCTTAAAGTAGAGAAAATATTCAGAGCCACTGTTAGCTTTTCTTAAGGGAAATGAAAAAGATGATACTGTGGATTTTTTTTTTATACTTCTCAATTTAGCATATCTAAACTACCTATTTGAAAGGAACCCTATAAACTGTCTTATGTACGTATATGTGATTTTCTTACAATCTACAATTTTGCTGAGGGGCAGTTTGTAACTCTGCAAGACCTACTAGATTGAATTTATTTAGTGAATGCTCCATAATAAATTTGCATTCATCTTTTAGAGTAGCTGTATAGTTTTCAGGTGTTATCTGTCATGAAGTTTTTGCTTTTATTATACTTTATGGCAAAAATGATATCAAGTGATTATCAGACTTGAGGGCTCATAAAAGTCTTAGGTATAGCTCTCAAAGATGTCATAGTTTTTTCTAAGATTGGGAGAAGAGTTGAGATCTAGAAATTACAGACATTTTTTTATACTCTGGATAGACTTTATTCTTGAAAGGCAGCAGAAATGAGGTTGGAATTTTGAGGTTTTGAGCAGGGGGAGCATTTTATATTCACCCTTAAATCGTTATTAATACATCCTTTTTCTTCATTCCCCAATAGCTATCTCATTTCACTCTACTTTCTCAAAATTTTGTTTTAAAATAGAAATTTTTTTGCCATTGTTAAGTACCACTTTATTCCTAACAGAAATAAGTACTCAGGACATTTTTTTCGATGTGAAATATTTATATAATGTTTTATGGTGTGTGGTAGAAGAATTGAATTGTAATGTTCTCAGTTTTGTTCCATATTTGCATTCCTCTTATGCTTTACCTGTATTTTATCATTTGTAAGCAAAATTCTAGCTATATGGGTAAAAGTAAAATCTCTGAGATGAAACAAAGGAATCATACATAATAAAATTTAGACCAAGTAGTTAAGAAATGGCCCTTTTGAATGTTTAAGATAGGAAAGAAGCCATATATTCAAATATGTAATTTTCCTCCTTTAGTTATAATGACATCTTTACCAATTGGGCTTATAAATGTGTTTTTTTCTTAATCATATCCTAGTTCCAGTATATTTTCAACATGAATTTTATCATTCTCCTCCTATTGGAATGTCCTCCTTATAGAAATGTCCACAACAAATTCATTTATATTTTTTACGTGTCAAAAATGTACGCTAAATTAACTTTAAAAAATGTTTTCCAGTTATTGTGATAGATGTCATTATGGCATCCTTAATTTTTCTTCTCCTTCTGTATATAGGGTGAGGGACTGTTCTGAAGAACCTTTCCATTTAGTGACCAAGATATGGAAGCTGATTTCTGGAAATGCACAGTGTATATTCTAATTATTTGTGGTACCGTTTGAATTGTAACTTGCATTTTAGCAGTGCATGTTTCTAATTGACTTATTGGGAAACTGAATAAAATATGCCTCCTATTATCATACTGTCTCCTGTTTTTTTTCTTTGCTTGACTTCAGATTTTCCTCACAAATATCAAAACATTTTTAAAGCATTAAGTGCAGAACACCAAAGGATTTATTATATTCATGTTTCCTGTTACATACATTTCTGCTTTGGTTTTCCTAGTAATGGAAACATAGATAAGTAATGAGCCAACTCCCTTTTTTATAATGATAAAAATAAGTTGGTTCATGGCCCACATGATAGCTTGACAAATCTTGGGCTCTTATCCTCAACCTGCCCACTCTTTATTTTCTTAAGGAACTGTTTTCAGCTTTTCAAAACAGTGAGTAAACTAATTAAGACAGTGTAGTTTGAGGATTTTAGTGCATGCAAAGCAGGATTGGAGAACGGCAGTCAGACTGGCTTTATAGAATGTAGACACCCACCCACCCAGTTGGAGCTAACTCTACTGCAGAGTGGCAGGTAGAAGCTAGTCTAGTTGAGTCCTGGCTTTCTAAGAAATGGTCAAATGCCACTGGCTCTATTTAGTCCTCATGTAAAGGCCCCAGTTATAATTTCCTTGTACTGCATAACCATCTAAAGTGGCTATGAGGTCATTGTATTCAGTACATTTTAGGGAAAATAGTACACAGGGTATTGGTTGAGGACCTTTCACACAATTTTTTTTTTTTTTTTTGTGACGAATCTCGCTCCGTCACCAGGCTGGAGTGCAGTGGTGCAATCTTGGCTCACTGCAACCTCTGCTTCTTGGGTTCAAGTGATTCTCCTCCATCAGCCTCCCAAATAGCTGGGATTACAGGTACCACGCCACCACGCCTGGCTAATTTTTGTAATTTTAGTAGAGACAGTTTTGTCATGTTGGCCAGGCTGGTCTTGAACTCCTGACCTCAGGTGATCCACCCTCAGCCTCCCAAAGTGCTGGGATCTCCAGGTGTGAGCCACTACACCTGGCCACACATACTTTCTCTGATTAGAAAGATTCAACCTCATGAAGATCCAGTGAGCTGAGAACTATCAATGACTGGAGAGCTAAACATGGGAATTTGGGAGCAAACCAAGTTAAATTTTCCTGAAGAGTTTTTGTTATAAACTGCCTTTCTTTAAAGATAATGGTGGATGTTGTCTTCCATCAAGTATGAAAAATAGCCAGATATGTTGTATTTTTTCATGGATCGAGTTTCGTCCACTACATACGTGGACAAGGGGGTCCCACTTTACCTGTTGGAACCAGGTCTTTCCCCCCATCAGTCTACAGGATAAACGAGATGATACATCTCTAATGCCTACAAAACTTGCCGCTTCCGGTCCCATCTCCTGTGCCCATTCCCACACCTAGTCTCACTGAAAGAGTTTGTGTCTTTGTTGCACCATACCACTTCCCTGTGCCTTGGCACATGCCTTGCAAGAAATAGGACATTTGCTTGTTAGGAATCAATTGTTCCTGCCCCTAACTAGTGCTAAAGAGGTGGCCTGCCCTCCTGTGTCATTCTTACTTCCCTAATGTATTTTGTGTTTGCTATACACCAGGCACTTTTGCTCCTAGTCACTTAACCCTCGTGATTACGTGAGATAAAGACAGTTTACCCACTTCACGCATCAGAAAAGTGAAGCAAGAGAGGTTAAGGAAACCGCTGAAGGTGTTAGAGCTGTTCAGTGGCAAGAGTCTGGGTTTGAATTTAGCCAGCCTGGCAACAGAGCTAGTGCTTGTAACCACTATGCCATGCATGAAAACTGGTCAGTCAATCCTGCCAGGACACAGTGGTGAGAAAAACAGGCATGTCCTTTTTGAAGGTTTTACAAATAAGAAATTACATCATGACCCTGGAGGTGAGGGGAAGAATCCAGGTAGCTAAGGAAGGTAGAAAAAGAGAATGGATGCAGACAGCTTGTCAAAAAGGTTCAGTACACAAGTTAGAAGGAATTGTAAGAATTAAAGATGGTTGGTGGGAAACAGGTCATTGAGAACTGGAATTTAGTGAAAATGTAAGCCAATTTTGGCATATACTTTTATGAGATATACCACTTTGGATTAATGAGACTAATTATATGGGATACAGGTAAAATTTTTTGCTAAGGGAGGCTAACCAATTATGTTTGTTTTCTATTGCTATGCTATATGATTCTAGAAAATTCTTTGAAATTAAACTAAAAACTAAGATGATGCCTGTGTTCCCTGCCTCTAAGAAAACTATTTGAGCCTTAAGCTACTAAGCTGGAAAAGAAAAGCTACAGTTGTTCTCTTCAGCGTTTATTTGAATTATCCATTAATTCACTGATCCCTAATTCAAATATTCCATCTCATTTGGAGGGATGATACCCAAAAACTCAGTGGCTGTCTTTTGTTGGGGGGTGGTGGTTAGGAGGTGGGGAGGCCTTTTACTTTTTTTGTTTTTGAGCCGGAGTCTTGCTCTGTTGTCAAGGCTGGATGGCACAATCTTGGCTCACTGCAACCTCCACCTCCCTGGTTCAAGCAATTCTCTGCCTCAGGGTCCCAAGTGGCTGGGATAACAGGCAACCACCACCACACCTGGCTAATTTTTGTATTTTTAGTCGAGACCGGGTTTCACCATGTTGGTCAGGCTGGTCTTGAACTCCTGACCTTGTGATCCACCTGCCTCAGCCTCCCAAAGTGCTAGAATTACAGGTGTGAGGTACAGCGCCCGGCCACCTCTTACTTTTCATTTGGTACCTTTAGGTAATAGTTGAAGTTTTAATGGTGTATTTTTTTAATGTTCTAAAAAAATTAATTTGAATTCACCACACACTTAAAACCAAAATATACCCCAAAATATCTCAACCTCTAATGTAGATATGTTACATCAGTCCTTTCCCCTACATCTTTCAAAGTGTGATCCAAGAACCACCTCCATTAAAATTATTAAAATCACCTGGAATGTTTGTTTATAATGTGTGTCCATGGGTCCCAATTCCAAAGATTGTGTTTCAGAGGGCCTGCAATAGAAGCTAGGACTCTATATTTTTTCCCTGATTCTGACGTGCAGCAACGTTTGTCAGTCATGTAGTTTTCCTTTTTCACTAATGACTTCCATGTTGGCTGAACGAGTTTCAACTAACCAGCCTTAAGACTTCCAGCAGTGCAGAGCCTTGGAAAAAATTCTAGTAATATGACATTTTGGCTGCTCTGTGGACAGTGCTCTTATCCAATCTTTCCTTCAACATCAAAAAAATATTGGGTCTCAGTGGAAGAGGGTTACTTCATGCCCAAACCTGTAGTTGGGGCCCCAAAGAGAACTATCTTTCATGTATATGACAAAGAAAGGCTTGGAACATAGAAAATTTCTAAGGATTTGGGAGGAACTAGAGGATCTTGTACATTAACAAAACAACTTTAGCTTTTAAGGGCCAAGTAAATGCTCAACGGATAGGTCCAAATGATAGATCCATAGAGATGAGGGCGGAGGGAAAAAAAAAAGGGTACCAGAGTGGGAAAGACTTAAAAAATCAACTCTTATGACTATATAACAATTTAGTAAAAGAACTACAGCTGCAATAAGTCAATTATACCATTTATTGATGGAATTATACTGGAAAACAATCACTGAAAAAAACAATAGCCTTTTGAATAGAATAGTCTACTAAACGAACCATTTCTTTGAAACACAAATTGCAGAAGATTGTCAAATATATCAGTATAGAAGGCTGTGGGTTTATATATAGACATCCCAGCAGTGCTTTTCACAAGTTACACTGCATATCACATCAAGCAACTGTTTGGTTTTATTTTTTTTTAATAATACCTGTGTCTTGGAATAATTAACCATATCTTAGTTGGGCTTCTTCGAATAGATCCGTTCACATTGAAATGTATGAAAGAAAAGTTATTTTTGGTAAGTGGGTGAGCGCATATCCTTAGCAATAAAGGAAGGCGACAAACAGTTTAGCTTCTGAATATAGAATGGTCTATTCAACACTATATTTTGTCGGTAAAGTTTCTTTTTGGTTCCAAAGTTTCTCTTCGGTGCCTTAATTTCCTTCTGATTTTCGGGAAAAGACAGAAGTATAGGTGAAACTGGCATTGGAGACCTCGATGGCAGACATCTTGTGGAGACCATTTTAACCAGTGATTGAGTTGTCTGGCCAGCAGTAGGCTTGGATGAGAGTTCTTGGCATGGATTTAAAACAGAACTTTTGGGATTCTTATCATCATAAGTTGCAATCAACTGTTTTGTGGTGGAAGAACTTTTTAGAGATGATGGTCTAGAGTGCCATCTATGTTTGCCGGCATTGCTCCAATTCCATTTTAAAGAATTCTGCTCAAGCTTGCAAGAACCAGAATTGTTGTTTCTTTTTTCTTGACTTTTATCTACACAAGGCATCTGAAGACTCAAAGAGTCACAGGGTTTTGGCTGTCTCACTTTTGGTGTAACTTTGGAGGAAAAAGGTCGTTCGGTAACTGCCGGCGTACAGAGAGTTGTTTGGAGTCTGGGCCTCTCTTTTTGAATAGTCGTGTGTTGTAATCTCTCCAGCTCCAGTAAACGAGTTATCAAGTGTTCAAGAGAGCTTTCTGCAGGTTCCACTGTCGCTTTCCAACTGTCAGATTTTGAGAGGGCTAAATTGTGCAAGTCTAGAGTGCTGAAAGGAGGAGGGAGAAAGTCAGGATATGGAAATACTTCGTTTGGCTCCTCGGTGAAAGATTCTTCAACATTTTCTATTGTTTCTGGTTTCAAGTTCAGGTCCATCTTTTTAAAATAGCTGAGTAAAGTATCATTTGCTTTCTCATTTTCTGATAAATCACTTTCATCTGTTAAATTTTCTTCCACACTGCTGTTTTCATGTTTCAAATTCCAATTTGGAGCAGGTAAAATTTCGCCATCGTTGTTTCCTATAGTTGAACATGAACTAATATGAATCTCATTTCTGTTCTTAAAAAAGTCTCCATCAGCATAGGACCAGCAGACACCTAATGGCCCTGGCAGTCCAGGGTAAGGACCAACTTGCTTATCAACTGAAGCACTTGTTAATGAGTGGCTCGGAGTGAAGACCCTTACAGGATTATTGGTTACATTAAAGCCAGTTTCCACGGAAGATTTTTTGAATTCCCTTTAAAAAATAATTTAACCAATGAATGGTTTATTGACTAGAATTAAAATGCTATTAAAATGATATGTTAAGTACCCTTTATCAAAGATTGGTTAATGTTTAGTTCCCAATGGCATACGTGTATCTAGCTACCTGTGACAGAAATAGTAATTTCCAAAAATGCTCTACATACAATTATATAAATTTTTAAAAATTGAGATTAAAATATTAACTTAGCATCCCTTTGTGCAAGCACAAGTGACGGGCTTATGATACCGAAAATGGCTAACTGTGGCTGTGAATAGCCAGTAGGTTAAAGTGGCTAACTATATGTTTGCCTGTAGTGTACCTGCAATTATGATGTCTGAAAATGAGGATATCTAACTCAAATCGAGATGTTTATTGATCCATAATTACATAAGGGAAGGAAACTGAAAAATGTAATTAGGTTACTTTAAAAAGCCTTCTATGTTAGCCACTGTGGTTTTTAAAAAATTCCTGTAACAAAAAAAAGGAAGCAAACAATGTCTATCAAAAATTGTCCCAGAAGAAGTCTTCTAGCTAGTCCTAATGCATGATAAAGTTTAAGAACCAAAAAATAAGAATTAAAACTCAGGTAAGGTTGGGTGCAGCAAACCACCATGACACATGTACACCTATGTAACAGACCTGCACATTGTACACATGTATCCCAGAACTTAAAAGTATTAAAAAAAAAAAAAACAAAAAACTCAGGTAAGGTCTGAGAAGCGATATACTATCCTGTCTATGAGCCTGAACCAGGCTACTTTCATATCCTGGTTCTACCATTTTAATATTGTGCGACTTTAAGCAAGTTACTTGTCACCATACCTCAATGTCCTTATCTGTAAAACAGGGATGATGATAACGGCCTGCCTTATATGGTCGGTTGTGAGTTAAATGAATTACTACATATAAAGAATTAACACAGTCCCTAGAATTCAATACTACTTTTCTATTACAGTTCCTTTTCCTTTCAACGGGAAGTCCATACTTTATCCATCTAAAACCTTCATTGTCAAAGCATGGTAAACTCTTGACTCTTACCTATTCTTTTTTTTTTTTTTTTCCTGAGGCAGAGTTTCGCTCTTGTACCCCAGGCTAGAGTGCAATGGCATGATCTTAACTCACCACAACCTCCACTTCCTGGGTTCAAGTGATTCTCCTGCCTCAGCCTCCCCAGTAGCTGGAATTACAGGCATGTGCCACCACATCTGGCTAATTTTGTATTTTTAGTAGAGACGGGTTTCCAATGTTGGTCAGGCTGGTCTCGAACTCCTGACCTCAGGTGATCTGCCCAC
Source organism: Cebus imitator (assembly GCF_001604975.1). Lineage (NCBI taxonomy): Eukaryota > Metazoa > Chordata > Mammalia > Primates > Cebidae > Cebus > Cebus imitator. Next base: position 2,682,749 of record NW_016107546.1, on the reverse strand, counting down.
CTCGGCCTCCCAAAGTGCAGGGATTACAGGTGTGAGCCACCGCGCCCAGCCAACTCTTACCTATTCTAATTGTCTCCTGGTATCTGCAGCCACCTCCTGTTTTAGGGTGGATTTCTATAATTGCCCATCATTCCCACAGAATACATTTTTGTATTTCAAATAGTTGTCTCTCTGTATTTAAATGTATTTCAGTAGGGTGTTACAAAATAACTATTCACTTACCTGTTCTGTATGGTACTTCCTTCATCAAGAGGACAGTTCCATAATTGAAATATCCCTTGCTTACTATTCTGATGATAGAAAAATCATGGGTAATAGTTTAGTAGCTGCATATATTTTTTAAATATAATATTTTAAGGGTCTGATGAATAAAATCCCACCTGTATGCTTTTTTGAGTATGCACCGACAAATTAGGTTCTAGCATCAGTTGGTCTACTGGAATTTCCAAATAGTTCTATAAGGCAGCAGAAAATTTTTCAACATAAATTTATTTGTTTTCTATTCTTGTTCTAAGAATGTATAGTTCTTGTTCTAATCAAGGAATATATAGTAAAATTGATACTTCATTTATATATAAAGAAATCATTTATTTTTACTGATTTCAGCAGAAATTAGTATAACCTATTTATTATAAATACCAACTAAACTGTCTTTATTTTGCAGTTAAATGTTTTACATTAAAAGATAAACAAAAAGATTAATTTTCCACTACTTTAGGACAAGATATTGGTTATTTCAACTACTTGAAGATTTTGTTGTTGTTGCTGAGGCAGAGTCTCGCTCTGTCACCCAGGCTGGAGTACAGGGGTGCAATCTCGGCTCACTGCAACCTCTGTTTCCTGGGCTCAAGCAATTCTTCTGCTGAGCTCAGCCTCTTGAGTACCTGGGACTACAGGCATGTGCCACCATGCCCAGCTAACCTTTTTGTATTTTTGGTAGAGATGGGGTTTCACCATATTGCCCAGTCTGATCTCGAATTCCTGACCTCAAGTGATCCACTCGCCTCTGCCTCCAAAGTGCTGGGATTACAGGCGTGAGCCACTGCGCCCAACTTGCTTCAAGACATTTTAAAGGATGGGACTACTTCCCTTTTGGCAACGACTGAGAAACACTATACTCAATTTTCATTTATAGTATCACTATACTGAAAAATACTTAATATAACAAAATATCAATTTAATAACCAATTTGAACCTCTGTAAAATAACAAAGGCTTTGGCTTGCATGAAGAACTCTATAGAAATGAAATTTAAAGTTTAACTTTCAGGAAGGAAATTTTTTTTAAAGAACATACTTATAATTTAAAAATAATATGCTTTATGAGTACTTTAACACCAAACATTTATCCTTACCTTGTTAATTTTGCCTGAAAGAATGTGTATAAAAATGACAATTAATAGTTACATAAAACTGGTTATATTCAAAACAAACCCCCTTTAATGCGTGATTATTTCAGTATAAGTATACACAGCTAGGCTTTCTTACCACCTGTTGCACAATCCTTCCAGCTGGGAGGCTTCTATTTTCAGGAACAGGTACTTCTGAATCCAAATTCCAGTGAGATAAGTTCTAAAACAATGTTTTAGGACAAACTTAACATTAAGAAAACATAAAAAGCTCAATAATTTTACATGTTCTTTGGGTAAAGTATGAGAAAACTCATAAAGCTTCATGACTCTCCCCACCTCATTATAAAGAACTTATCAGCATCTTTGCGGAGAATGCAATTTTCTTATCAAACCCTTATCAGCTTGATAATACTATTGTTCAGGAATTAGAAAGGCTTTATTTTTTTTTTCATTCATTCATTCATTCATTTATGGGAGGGAAGGAGGAAAGGAAGGAGGGCAGAAAGTCTCTTACAATAATTTGTGGTTTCATTCACATTTTGTTAAAAACAATGACACACAGGTTTTCAAAATTGATTTTTAAAATGTAATAAAATGTCCTGTTCAGTGTATCTCTGGAACACATTGGTCCATTCATCAAACTTTCTGTATCTGAGTACCAGATATAAAAGCCTATAAAAGCCTAGGCGGCGTGGCTCATGCCTGTAATCCCAGCACTTTAGGAGGCCGAGACAGGTCAGGATCACCTGAGGTTAGGAGTTCAAGACCAGCCTAGCTAACATGGTGAAACCCTGTCTCCAATAAAAATACAAAAATCAGCCAGGTGTGAAGGCACATGCCTGTAATCCCAGCTGCTCAGGAGGCTGAGGCAGGAGAGTCACTTGTACCCAGGAAGTGGAGGTTGCAGTGAGCTGCGATCACGCCACTGCACTCAAGCCTAGGCAACAGAGCAAGACTCCATCTCAAGAAAAAAAAAA
>NW_016107546.1:2670184-2679899 GCF_001604975.1 Cebus imitator | reverse complement strand
ATTATCTTTCTCTATAGATTTGTGAAAAATATAATTAATAAAATTAATTCTCTGTTCACTGGCATGATACGTACAAGGGCTACTCTCTACATGAGAATCATCTGGGGGAGCTTTTTAAAAATAATAGCAGTAAAAAAATACTACAAATTCTGATTTTAAAGAATGAGGGTGAGGGACAGGTGTTGCGGCTCACACTGAAATACCAGCATTTTGAGAGGCCGAGGTGGGCAGATCACCTCAGGTCAGGAGTTTGAGACCAGCTTGGCCAACATGGGCAAACCCCATCTCTACGAAAAATATAAAAATGAGCTGGGTGTGGTGGTGGGTACCTGTAATCCCAGCTACTGGGGAGGCTGAGGCAGGAGAATAGCTTGAACTGGGGAGGTAGAGGATGCAATGAGCCAAGATCACACCACAGCACTCCAGCCTGGGAGTCAGAGCAAGACTCCGTCTCAAAAAAAAAATTAACATCACCAAATTGATCAACTGGTAAAGAAGGCTTATTAACTAAACATAAAGTCTGAGAGTCTGTAAATTTCTTAAGAGCTGGGACCTGATTATACTTTTTGATATCCCACCTGCTTTATAATATTTTTCACAAACTGTGTGTTTGAAAACAAAAGTGAGCAGCTGCCTGGTTGATAACAAGGTAGCACCTTTAACAAAGCCAAGTTGCAATCAGAAATGTCTGACATTTGGAGAAGAGCTGGCTAATTTTCCCTTTGTTAAAAGAATTACAAAATTTCCATTTGCTGGTCCAAATGTGCCAAGAGGAAAACACAGGGTAAAACTGCTCGCCATGCAAAAGCAGTGAGGGCGTCACTGCAAGAAAACTCCATGGGAGTCATGTCTTTTTTTTTTTTTTTTTTTAAGATGGGGTTTCACCGTCATGGCCAGGCTGATCTTGAACTCCTGACCTCAGGTGATCCACCCACCTCGGCCTCCCAAAGTGCTAGGATTACAGGCGTGAGCCACAGCGCCCGGCCGGGAGTCATGTCTTAGCAACAGGAGCAGCTGTCCAAACATTCAAGTTCGGCGCCTGCCATACCTCCTGAGAGATGTTTGACACACGTAGGCTGCTGCCACAGTTCTCATTTCTTCTCCCCATTTTGTCGTAGCTCCTCCTCTGTTTCCTTAAAATCCTATACAGATCGTGGGACAGGTACATTTATGGGTAAGGGTCAACATTTAAAAAAAAGAAACTGTGAGTTTTGATTTCCCATTTAAGGAGGCAAGAGAATGCTTAGAAAGTAGAAGCGGGGGGGCGGCTAGGAGAGCAGGGTGCGGTGACAGTTTGAAACCTACCAGAAACAAGGGGCAAGCCTGACCCAAAACGAGCACAGACAGAGCAAACTGGCAGATCTCAGAACAGAAGATTAGGAAATTGAGGTCAAAGTGAGAAAGCAAGTGGCAGATAAGAAGATAAAATACAAATAGCAACTAACAGAACTTAGAGAACAGGGACACAGAATCTCCTTTTAATCATCCAAAACAATGGCTCCTTTTGAAAGCAGGGTGTCCCTTACAACTAGGTCAGGCAAGCATCCATGCATGTTTCAGAGACCGCCCTCAGGACCAAACAATATTTTCCACACCAATCGATCAAGGTGCTTAAAACACCCATTACCATTCAAGGTAAAAGATTTAGAGAACTAGGCTGGGCACAGCGGCTCACGCCTGTAATCCCAGCACTTTGGGAGGCCAACGTGGGCGAATCATCTGAGGTCAGGAGTTCGAGCCAGACTGACCAACATGGAGAAACCCTGCCTCCACTAAAAATACAAAATTAGCCTGGCGTGGTGGCGCATGCCTGTAATCCCAGCTACTCGGGAGGCTGAGCAGGAGAATCACTTGAACCTGGGAGGTGGAGATTGCGGTGAGCCGAGATTATGTCATTGCACTACAACCTGGGCAACATGATCAAAACTCCGTGTCAAAAATAATAATAATAAAAGAATTAGAGAATTATAAGGTAACAAGCAAAACAGTCACTGGATTAAGGTATGGCTATCTGGAAAGAATCACAAATTAAAGTAATTCGTGTAAAGGAGTAAACGGCCTATCTGCTAATCGTTTACAATTGATTGTCCCCTACGGAAAGGTACATGAAGAAATGGGAGATTTAGTTCCGCGAGGTTTTCAGCCAACACTGGTACTGGTCCACAGGCTGTGTGCATGTCAGACACTGGGTTTGAATGCAGGAGGAAGGCAGCTGCTGACTGGGTGGCACTGCCTGGGGCCCCGGGTGTGTGCCATGGAGGAGGGCATCCAGCGCCTGGAAAAGGCCACCGCACCTGGAGGACGGCCCTGGGGACAAAGGACACCTTCCTTGGGGACTAAGAGTCTGGGGACGGGAGCTTCAGGGGCGGGAGTGCGGGAAGGCGCGTGTTTCAAGGGAGCTGCGAGGCCGTAGTGAAGAGGAATCCCCTTTTCCTCCCGAGCCGTGGCCGGGCTGGGTGGGGATCGCAGTTCCAGGGGTAGCAGGAAGGGACTACGGGATCCCCGGGGCCGGGTTCTTACCCCGCCGCGCCGCAGGCCCACGTGTCCTCCCCGGCGTCCTCTCCCAGTGCGCCGCCCCGAGGTCCGGGCGCCCCCTCGGCCTCGGCCTTCCTGCAGCGGAGCGACAGAGAGGGCGGCGGGCAGCGGGCGGCCTCGAACCCAGCCTGGGCGGCGGTGCAGGGCCTGCGAAGCCGGCGGGCCGGCGCAGGGGTGGGAGTCGCGCCCGGGGCCCAGGCCGGGCCCAGAGAAGCCTGCCGGGGCCGGCGCTGCGGCTCCGCGGGCTTCCCCACCGGCCGGGTCGTCCGGCAACGACCAGCGAGCCGGGGCACCCGGGCAGGCCCCGCGTTCCACCAGGTCCACCGGTATTCGCGGGCCGCGGGGTAGCCGGCGGCCGCCCAGGCGCGGAGCCTCTCGGGCGTCACCCGGCCGCTGAGCCCGCGGGCCGCACGACGCCGCCGGGGCAGGACACCGAGCCTCAGGCCCGGTCCCTGCGCCCCGCCCGGCCCCCTCCGGGGCTGCTGCGCAGCCCACTCGGCCATCCTGGCCTGGAGGGGCCGCCCAGGGGCCTCGCGCCAAAGCCTGAGCCTCCCGGGGCCCTCCGGAGCCTTCTCGGACTTTCCCCCAGGCGTCCTGGACCTTCTGGTGCCTTTCTGGGCCTTGTTGGGCTTCTTGACTCTCCCCGCGGCCCTTTCCGAGGCCTCCCGGCCCTTCCCTGGGCCTCTCCAGCCTGAGCGCTCCGCGAGGCGGCCAGTAGGCCTCTGGCACCCAGGCCTGGCCCACCCGCCTCCGCCCCACCGCCTGCGCTCATCAAGCCAGGAGCACTGCCCCGTGTTTCTCCAGACTAAGCTATACGTGTTGATATATGTAAAGTTATATCTATGCTTGTACAATATATTAAATGATTAACGTAGAAGAAGAGGCATCTTTGTTGACACCAAGCCGACTACTGGTCAATTTTAGGTCTGTCATCAGCCTTTCAACAGGAAGAACAAAACATAATTTTTTTTTAATGTAGAGGATACATTTAAATCACAGAGCCCAATTTTGTACCCCTAAATGCATCTCTCTTATTACAGCTCCATGAAATCAGTGGAGGGCTGGGGGAAGAGTATCTCTGTATCTAGTCAGATATATCTAGATAGCTATCTCCCCCACCTTCAACAGTTTGTTAGAAAAATTTAAAATTAATTATATATATAAGTACAACTACAACTGATTGATATAGAGATAATTTTTAAACACAATTATATATTTAAGTACAGCAAATGAATACTAAACATTATTTTGGGGGGATGAGATCACGGCCATGCCCCTTTGAGAGTCTCCCTGTAAAAATACATTTATTTACCAGATGTTGAACGCAATTTCAAGGGTTTCTCAGGTCTTTGATCCCTGACTCCTGTCCCTTTTCTCTGCATTTCCATTTTCTCTTCAGAAAGACCTTCCTTTTAAAGAAGCCCTTCCCACCTACCACCTACCTTATTCTATTTCATGACACTCTGTTTTATTTACTTCTTTGTACTCCTCATAGTCTTGCTAATTCTGTTTACTTGTTTGTTTTTGTATTGTCTGTCTCTCCCCAGTATAATATAAAACTCCATGGGGGCAGGTGCCTTGCCTATCTAGTTCATTTCTATATCCCCAACCCTTTAAAACTGTGTTGGGCACACAGTAGAAGCACGATCCATGTAAGTAAATGAACCTCATTCCTTGCAGGCCCTGGAGGTTTCCCTTCTAGGCCCTCTCCTCCTTCAGCTGTTCTCCGTACTGCTGCTCTAAAATACAGACCTGCTCAACTGCCTCCTAATGTCTCAAGAAGGAAACCCAAATTCTGCAGCCATCCTTTAGGTACCTGCTCATCACCGTTCCAGCACCCACTACATATCAAGCACATCGGACATTGCACAATTTTCCTAAGCACTCTCCTCCAGGGCATAAATCAGTTACTCTTCCTATAATAGTACCTCCTTTTTATTTCTCAACCTGTCAAGTTCTAGTCATATAGTTCTAACTCACAAGTCATTTTTCTTGACTACTCAGGAAGAGGAAATTGCTAGAAAAAATACAAAAAGAAAAAGAAAACATGAGTAAATTGCTATCTCCTCCAAGATCCTTACTTCATTATAATAATTATTCATTTACAATATCTCATTCTCTTTCAACACCTTGAAGGTATTATTAGCCCATATTCTATCTAACAGAGTGCCTGGCATGTACTGTAGTAGGTACGGCACTCCATAAATGTTTGAATTGATTTAATTATTGCAAAAATAGGATTTTCTGGAATGTATGGTGTGATGACTATAGGCCAGGCATGGTGTGGAACATTTCATATGGATTAAACAAGGTATATGCCTAATAATCCAATGAAGCAGGTACCACTAGTTATTCCTTTTATTTATTTATTTTGAGACAGGGTCTCTCTCTGTTACCCAGGCTGGAGCGTAATGGTGTGATCTCGGCTCACTGCAACCTTCGCTTCTCAGGTTCAAGCAATTCTTCTGCCTCAGCCTCCCTAGTAGGTGAGATTACAGGCACCCACCACCACGCCTATTTTTTGTATTTTTAGTAGTGACGGATTTCACCATGCTGGCCACGCTGGTCTCAAACGCCTGATCTTAGGTGATTTGCCCACCTCGGCCTCCCAAAGTGCTGGGAATACAGGCGCGAGCCACTGCGCCCAGCCTAGTTATTCCTATTTTATAATTGAGTAACCTGAGGCTTAGATGTATTATGTAACCTTTCTCAACTTAAAATTACTAGAAAAATTGTGAATGGGAGTAAATATTGGGGTCCATGTATTCCCAGCTAATGGTTTTTACAGACGTTCTTGAAACAGAAATTATGTGTGCTTGTGTGTGAATTCCACAGACCTGGCTTACACATTTCCTATCTTCCTTGCTTTATGTTTCTATTCATGCCATTTTCTTTTGTTTCAGAACTCAAACTGATTCCTGATCCCTTAGAGTCCTTCTGAGATTTGTCATCCATAAATACATCCTCTAAGTTTTTTTTTTTTTTTTTCTTAACAAAACTTATTCTTAAAAATGTTCCTTTCCCTTTCTCTGGAGACTTTTGAATGCTTTGACATCAGCATCCAAATCGTGGCTGGCCCTCCCCTCACTGCTAAATGTGCATGGCTCTGGTGGTGTGCAATATAAAAGCAACAACTTGGAAATGGTGCCCTCTCCAAACCTGTGGGTCTGATCTGGTTCTGGCCCAGCGTAGGGGGTTGGACAGTGGGTCATTTTCTACAGCAGCTCAGATCCAGCTTAACATCAATCCCAAGGCCAAAGAGAATGCACTTTCCTTCTGTTGGGGCTTGGTAAACAGTACCCCAACTTCAGAAATAGCCTCAGAAGCAGAAGTTTTTCTCTGATCTTCTGCCTTCCTGTCTCTCAGGCCCAGTCTCCCTCCAAGGCTAGCCAGAGAAACTAGAATCCCTTTCTCCAATGTGGGTTACAGAAATCAGAATGGTTTTTCCCCACAGCCAGCCATAAAACCTAAAAATATGACTCCAATTTTCCCTTGGCCTTTCTGTGTAAAAACTGGCCATAAAAAAATTACCTGACCTACCTTGTTTGACTGTAGGTCATAAGACCCCCATTTCAGAGAGGGCCCTGCCCCATATCCAGAAGGAAGGAATGCTGCTCAGAGAGGCCAAGAAGAATCCAGATAGACAGGCCTTGCTGGGTTCCCCACTCAGGCTGTTAGCACCAGATCAGACCCTTTTTGTCCAATCGTCTTTCTACAGAGCTGTCCATACTTTGTTGAACCGAAGCATAAACATGGAGACTCTCCCCTATATTTCTGAGTTTTTATTCTGTATGCTCCCATGTGTACACACATGCTAAATATATTTGTATGTCTTTTCCCCAGTTACTCTGCCTTTTGCAAGTTGATTTTTCAGCAAATTTCAGAGAGCCAAGCCCTTAGTCCCTACACCTCCAGCTATCTCGTGGCTATGCTGAGGATTCAGTTTTTAGCGGTATTCTCAGCTTGGCTTACTTTAAACCTGCACCTCGTTAGCTGATCCTAAGTGAAACCATTCTTTCATAAACACAGTAGGAATGAGGCAGATGCTCTCTATCTCAGGCATTTAACAAGCTCTTAAGTTAATTACAAGGGAGGCAGGCTAAGGAGACAAAGGCAAGCCTTGGGCTAGTCAGTTAGTAAGTAGTCCAGTAAGCACAGCTTGCTGTCCACCTCAGTTTCTCCTCCTATAACAAAGGCCATGACATTGACTACCACATAACTACTTTGGAAAGCACCTTGACATACATTCCTTTTCATTGTCCTGGGTTATGCAAAGACATGTCAGTAGCAACATTACTTAGTTTCTAATTATTCTGGAGGGAAAAGTCGTCTTTTTCTGTCTACCTCCTTCAGTATCTTTCACGTTTTGATATTACCCATGCATCTGCCCTCATCTCCCTTTGTTTTTCTTTTTAGAATTGCCAAGGTCATGGCTAATCCCACTCTTTCGCCCAGGCGAAAGAGTGCAGTGGTGCGATTTTGGTTCACTGCAATCTCTGCCTCCCAGGTTCAAGTAATTCTCCTGTCTCAGCCTCCCAAGTTGCTGGGACTACAGGCACTTGCCATCACGCCCGGCTAATTTTTTTGTATTTTTAGTAGAGTTGGGAGTTCACCATATTGGTCAGGCTGGTCTTGAACTTCTGACCTCAGGTGATCCACTCTCCTCAGCCTCTCAAAGTCCTAGGGTTACAGACTTGAGCCACCATACCCACCCTACAGCAGAATTTTGTTCAATATAATTATGCAACATTTTCTGAAAGTCAGGACAATATTTTCTAAATAATATTTTTGTTCTCAAATAAGATGCTAAGTCAGTGGGAAACATTTCAATTCAATTATGGGCAACTTGTATTTAGCATACGGTTTAGCGATCTAGTCTTTTGTTTTTCTTTTTTGAGCAACTGCTTTGTCTTTCAGCAGTGGCAAATTTATCCTGATTTAGAACTCTATTCTATGAGCATTCATCCTCAATATCCTTTCTTGTGTTTGTATAATTCCTTTTTAAGAAATATATATTCAAATATTTATAATTTGAAGTTTTAAAAATTAATCTTTAATACTCTGCTCCCATAGCAATGTCTTATTTGAAAGGCCATCATTTTGTTGGAAAAATATGGGAAATATTGTTTAAAAACTGTTTATTCCTGGAACCAATGTGATAGTGATGGATATGAACATATTTCCAAAAGGAAGCAAAATAAACACATCAATCAGTGAATTCCACATCTGCATATGCCGCAGCTAGTGCTTTTGAATAAATTCTCAATCATATAATTTCTCCTTTAAGACTTGATTTCTGCAATTTGAATTGCTTCATAAGCCTTTCTATCCTTCAGATGCCTATACTCTGTAACTATATTTTCCTAGCGTTATGTCACAAATTCACTTTAAATTTTGGTTAAAGTTTCAGCGTCAGAACTTACTTTCGGGTGCCAGGAAAGGTGTAGCTTGGATCCCCTTTCTGGTTGTCAGACCCCTCCCACCTCATTTGTTGTGAATGGAACACTTTCTTTAGAATGCTTTCTTTTAAAAACTTGGAGATAATCTTCTCTATTCGAACATTGCTGAACAACTTGCCTTCTGGAAGCCAGATGATCTTGTCATATCATCCATGGCAGTGGGGAAGGGGGAGGTATTCAGGAGACACAGAAACCCTCTTAGGAACAGAAAAAGGAATTACATTTACCTAAAAGTCATGAATAAAAGATCAGCCTAACTAGAAAAACAACCCAGAGTCTTGCAGCTGCTGCGCTGCGGGATCAATTTAGTTAATAATACACTGCTAGCACCTACGCGGGCTGCTGGCCCAGCGTGCGGCTCTCATCACAACAAGAAAACACTTGGGAGAAAATAATAACATATTAGAAGCCCAGTTTTGAAAAGGTAAATCTATTAGCCAGTGAATAATAGAACTGGAAATAAGAGGAATACAAAACAAAATACAAAATGAAAGCATTTGTTCCATCAAAGAATATTAGCACCATGGGCTGAGACCTGGTTGACTCAGATCAAGATCACACAGCTGGTTAGCAGCAGAATATTTGCCAAGTGTCATTCATGATGGATGTCTCCCATCCTGAACAGTGTTCTTTAACCATACCATAATTAGAGAAAACGAATAAGACTGATTCCCAGAAGCGTTAATTCATTGGAAAAAAATACATATATGTATATATTTCCATCTGATAGTTTATTTAAAAACAAAATTTAGGCCAGGTGTGGTGGCTCACACTTGTAATCCCAGCACTTTGGGAAGCTGAGGCAGGCAGATCACAAAGTCAGGAGTTTGAGACCAGCCTGGCCAACACAGTGACACCCCGTCTCTACTAAAAATACAAAAATTAGCTGGGCGTGGTGGCAGGCGCCTATAATCCTAGCTGCTCTGGAGGCTGAGGCAGGAAAATTGCTTAAACCGGAAGGCAGATGTTGCAGTGAGCCGAGATCATGCCACTGCACTCCATCCAGCCTGGGCGACAGAGCTAGACTCCGTCTCAAATAAAAAAATAAAATAAATTAATAATTGTGACCTACTTCAGATTTCAGCCAAGGTCAGCATGAGTCAGGTAACTATAAACATTCCATCAGTTGCTACTGAGTGCAGTGACTAAGAACATATGAGCCAATTTACATGGAGTGTAAAGAATTACATTTTAGTAGATCACTTCCTTGGCATGTTGAATGGCTTAAAACATGGTTTGTTCTTTGCTATTTATATAAATGAAGGTTTAGAGGAATGCACTCAACTTTGCTTGAAAGAAAGAAGCTGGGGATATGTCTTCTAGCTGCCAGAATATTCTACCCCCTTTCTCCCCACCAAAACGCCTGTAAAATTATGAGAATCACATTGAATTCAAATGGTTCTTGTTGGTTATGTAACATATTTTAACTATATACTTGCATTTAAAGTATATTATTTTCATTTTTTAAAGTTTTACTTTTTGAGTTTGCAGGTTGAAAGGTAAGAAATGGGATGGGCCAGACACAGTGGCTTTCGCCTATAATCACAGCACTCTGGGGGGCTGAGGCGAGAGGATTGCTTGAGGTCAGGAGACCAGCCTGGCAACATAGCAAGACCCTATCTAGGCTGAGGTGCGAGGATTGCTTAAGCTCAGGAGGTGGAGGCTACAGTGAGCTGTGACCACACCACTGCACTCCAGCCTGGGCCACAGAGCAAAATTCT